>NW_013671590.1:44704-51183 GCF_000517525.1 Limulus polyphemus
GGTAAAAGAGTAGCCCAAAAGTTGGCGGTGGGTGGTGATGACTAGCTGCCTTCCCTCTAGTCTTACACTGCTATATTAGGGACGGCTAGCGCAGATAGCCCTCGTGTAGCTTTGCGACGAAAATTAAAAAAAAAAAAACACTTCTAAATTAGGGACGGTTAGTGCAGTTAGCCCTCGAGTGGTTGTCAAGAAGTTCAAAAAAGAAAGAAATCGACTTGATAGCCACGTGATTATGCACAGCTCGACGAATTATTGCATACGAAGCCGAAACAACAACGTAAATGAATTAGTTCTGAACACCCAGTTCCAAACTTACAAAAGTGGTAGCTTCAGTAACGAGATTTCTAGCTCTCATATTTCAAAATATGTTGCTTAGAAAAGTGCTTACTTTAAGTACTTCTTGTTTGTTAAAAAGAAGGTGTTTCCATAGTTTTAACTTGAATATTTCTCGATGAACTCCAAATCATATTCTACGTTGATGTTTTCAAAAACTCTTCACTTCATCACACTCGTGATTGGTTGAATCTGTTGTATACAAAACCCGTATAATATTTCATTCTTTTCAATCAACCAATCAATAGTGTTATTGCAGACGTTGTGACGTCTTTAAATATCTTAATGTGATTGGCTGATTGAAACTTTAATAGAAAATTCGGTCTTTAAGTCTTCCCAAATGTTACGGAGTTATTACAAGTCCAAAGGGGGTTGCACTGGAAATTGGTAGTTACGGAGTTTATTACAAATCCAAAAGGGGGTTGCACTGGAAATTGGTAGTTATAGTTTTTTTTGTGTGTGATAATAATCTTATGATCCTTTCTATTTTTCAGAGTTTAACTCCGATAACCAACTTTCAAAAACATATTAGACTATTTCATTTTCTGTGTTCTTTATGCGTGTTTTGTTGTACTTGTTGGCTGTTGATGGGCTAATACAGTTTTTAGCTTTGACTTATACAGCACTGGCTAGGTATTTATTATTATTTTTCAATATTTTCATCAGAAAAAAGCTGGTTTAACTATATTTTATTATTCTTACTAGCAGAGACCAGCTAGAAATTTGCAGTCAAATTAGTATCTTTATTACAACAGTACTTCTTGTAAATACAGGATTTCAAGAATAATACAAAAGAATTCTAATCGCAAACACCGAAATTTAACGTTTTTAACTTACACAATTAAAATATTTACTCTGAGACTGTTTAACGGTCTCAAAACAATCACTCTACACGTTTCAACGTGTATGACGTCATCCTCAGAAGTGCTAAGTCTAAAAAAAACAACCGTTATAAAACTATTTATACCAAGGTTGTTTGTTAATCATGTGACTCATACTACTACATAAATATACGGTCAACCCCAAAGAAGGTCACGCCATCTGCGTATTTTTTGACCTCCTAACCCTTCATCCTTATTCAAAGTTTGGCCATTGTTATTGTGTTTAAATATTTCAATAGATTCTCTGATATTTCTAGTAGTGATATATCATTCGGTTGAGCCAAGATAACAGTTTTTTTCCCACCGAATGACATGACCAGTATGACTTATATGTTCAACTAATGCAGAAATTTCAATTTGATTTTTAACATTTCTCTTATGTTCGTTTATTCTAAATTCTAAATTTCTTTTCGTTTGATCAATGTATACACTTCCACATTCAATTTTATAAATACCTGGTTTTTTTTCCATTAGAGTAATTACATCCTTAGTTTTACTTAACATTTGGCTAATTTTATTCAAAGGTTTGTAAATCGGAATCCAAAGAAAATAAAGAACAGTGGGAAATTCTAGTTGGATACGTACTCTAAGAGACTTGGATAGGTATAAATTCAAGTCAGATCAGAAGTTTAATCATTTGTGGAATAGAGACTATGAAAATAAGAAAAATCAAACAATATTAGACCCGTCACCTGATAACAAATAATAAAATAGTTAACAAATCGAATATTGTGTTAAATGTTTGTTTTTGTTTTTTTTTAATTTCGCGCAAAGCTACACGAGGGCTATCTGTGCTAGCTGTTCCTAATTTAGCAATGTAAGACTAGAGGGAAGGCAGCTAGTCATCACCCGTAGTCATTTTCCGTACTTAATACTATCAATAAATAAACTTATAATGTTATTCTACGACTTAACGTTAGGCCTATTTAAAAACTTTTTATGGCGCTGTTAAAGCATGAGTTAATCCTGCTGTTAATCCAAACTTGTTTCGAATTACAAGGACAGCATATTCTGTAAAATTCGTTCAAATGTCTATGGTTCCAGAATTTTCGGACATCCTGTACATCTTAGCAAATCGTTTACATTATCAACGTTTCTATGTTTTTTAGCAATCTTTCTGTTGCTAGATGAACGAGAAAAAAAGTCGAAAAGTTTATACAACAAATACGCGGATGCGCGTACACGTCATTTCAAGATGTGCACAAAATACGGATGTATGTATACTTTAGTAGACTTTTTGTACACAACATATGAAAAGCTAATCTCGGTCACGTATCTGAAATTAGGAAAGGCTGCAAATCGCCTATGGTTCCAGACTTTTCGGACACCTTCTACAATGATTAATTTGTTCGTTACTAACCTCAGTGAATCTATGTTTTACAATCATTTGAAGAATATATATAACATTAAAGCTACTGATTTATTTTTCTGAATTATTTAGCGGGCAACTTATTTAAAATAACATCATTATTGTTTTCACTCATCACCAAAATTATGAACTTCGGCGAGAAAGAGACGTAAAGATTTAGGGCTAGATTTAGGGAAAGTCACCCATTTCTATGGAATAAAGCTGTTTAAATTTAACCGCATCAATGCCACTATTGAGGGCTAAACTGAGCGAGAAAGTAGGTAACCAAGTATGTGTAGCCGACGTGAAACGAAAGTGACGCTTGATGTTTCGCGTAGCACAGGTAATTTTCCATCGGACGAGCGGTTCGTGTGTTTCGGCTCAAAACAGTGAAGCAGGCGCCCCAGCCCCCATTTATAGTGCTACTTTCAAAGACCAGTATCGCCGGGTACATTTATCGTTTTATATATATATATATATGTGTGTGTGTGTGTGTGTGTGACAAAGGTACCCATTACATTTGCCATTATATATATATACATATAATTATGATTTTAGAATTAAACAGAATTTGGTAGGAGCGTGGATGGACAGACTTGAGAAACAGAAGGAGTAAGAAAGATAAAATCACTATATCGTCCAATAACTAGTAGAATCTTCAAGATAGAAACGTTATCACGGCACCAATCACCAGTCAGTGTGAGCTACATCAATCACATTTTCTGTCTTCCAATTACAGATAAGATAGTCTAGTGAAATTCCTTTTCATCTGCTAATGCCCGAGCTGTACAGAGAAGTGAAAAATAGCACGAGCTTTCGCGATTTTCGAGAGATAATTGACGTAGCTACGTGGAAGCTTCTGTATAAACTTATCGGATTTCAGGAGTACATGCCCGCCATCTAGCATAATTTTTTTTTGTCTTCTTTTCTCTGTACATTTCTAGCTTTTCTTTTAATATAATATAAAACTATTTGAATAACAGATTATCTGCTTGAGTAAATTCTTATGTTACTTGTGTTTGGTACGGAAGAAAGACAGATAGATGAGCACGAGCGATAACACATCTTTATATCGAACCTGCCTTTAAAGAAAAGAACTACTAACAGATTCTTTTGACAGTTAGCGTCGTCTTTTAAGTATGTAGAGGTTAGGGAGCTCTGAGGCAGAAACAGGGAGAGAAGGGAACGGAGCAAAATACAGTTGTATTTGTTCTTCTATTACTTAATTTGATGTTAGCTTTTACTTCAACGATCTGCCTGTTTCGGGAACATCAGTTTAAATTTCATTTATTTCTGTTTGAAAACATTTGAATAGATGTTATCGTCCTTCCGGCCCGAGTTGAATGAACATATTCATCCTAGAGACGTAATGAGTCCAGTTATTGAACAAAACATACGCTGGCACTCAGTGGAGGGTGAATTCAGGTTGTTGTTTTTTCCTGATGGCACCGTAGAAACCGATTTTCTTGAACAGGCTTTGATTGAAGTTTCTCTATTATAGTTAAATCGTTGGTAATGTAAAAAAACAACAAACAAATATAAATAGACTTTACTTTCGCTGTGTTTGTATCAAATACCATTTTTATCGGTTTTTTTTTGCGCTGTTGTTGTTGAAAATTGGTTGAAAAAAAAACGTATCTATATTTCGTTGTTTGAAACTATTGGGCTATAAATTATACATAGTATTGTGCTGATTTTCTTTTTCACTATTTAACTTTTTGTATTCTTGATACATACTGAACCTTCAAGCCTCAGAATGTTCTTCTTTTCAATCTGTCTGTCGATCCATCTATCTATCTATCAGTACAAAACTGAGTTTCCAAGTGCAAAGGATTTCGGTTGTACCATAGGGAATAAATGTAAGCCTAATTAGGTTGTGCCATAGGGAATAAATGTAAGCCTATTCAGGTTGTACCATAGGGAATAAATGTAAGCCTATTTAGGTTGTATCATAAGGAATAAATGTAAGCCTAATTAGGTTGTGCTATAGGGAATAAATGTAAGCCTATTTAGGTTGTATCATAAGGAATAAATGTAAGCCTAATTAGGTTGTGTCATAGGGAATAAATGTAAGCCTAATTAGGTTGTGCCATAGGGAATAAATGTAAGCCTATTCAGGTTGTACCATAGGGAATAAATGCAAGCCTATTTAGGTTGTGACATAGGGAATAAATGTAAGCCTATTTAGGTTGTGACATAGGGAATAAATGCAAGCCTATTTAGATTGTACCATAGGGAATAAAGGTAAGCCTATTTAGGTTGTGACATAGGGAATAAATGTAAGCCTATTTAGGTTGTGACATAGGGAATAAAATGCAAGCCTATTTAGATTGTACCATAGGGAATAAAGGTAAGCCTATTTAGGTTGTGACATAGGGAATAAATGTAAGCCTATTTAGGTTGTGACATAGGGAATAAATGTAAGCCTATTTAGGTTGTGACATAGGGAATAAATGCAAGCCTATTTAGATTGTACCAGAATTAGTTAATTAAGAAACGTTGAGTATATTACAACGCAATGTGATAAATGAGGATTATTTAACATTTGTACAATTGTATACGACCCCCGTGGTTTATCATCAATATCACTAATTTTCGTCTTTAACTTAATATTTGAGCTATTTCTTTACATCACTGCTGCCTCCCCCTGGCTCCGCAGTAAGCCTGAGGGCTTATAACGCTAAAATTCGGATTTTGATACCTGCTGTGAGCTGAATAATTGTATCTCATTGTTTAGGGCCTATTTTAACAAAACTTTTAATAGTCACGATTTGTCTGACACGAATATTTCCTCAACATCAAAGACGATCTTTTATTTGGTATGCAGCGAAATGAACAGCTATTATGGATGTCTATATTAGATTGAAATTCCTTTCATACTCCAGAAAAGAAGAAGAAAAAAAAAAGAAGCCAATCACAGTCGTTCTTTCTTTTACTTTGTATTCAATTCTCCACTGACCGAGCGTGTGTTATACAGATTTTTGTGTAATTCTTATTAGTGCTTGAGCCATCAACTGCTACTTGCACTTCCTATGCTCAAAGTGGCGGAACACATCCCGGCAGAAGCCTGTCTCGTGGTGAGCGGACAATGTGACACAGAGCTTTCTGACGCTAATAAAAAGTAGAAAAGACGTATCCTGATAGCAGCTTTCCCTCTTGCTACTAGAACTCAGCTATACTTCCTTCCTACTTTACTCAGTATTTTTCTTATTCTCTTGTCTCTTAACTAAGAGCTTCTAAATATTTTTTTTCTCGTTTCTTTAGAAAAAGGAAAACAAAAAACTTCAATATTTTGAATACCTAACATTTTACACAGAATTCGCGACTGTTTTACAAATTAAGAGTGTGAAAAAATGTTTGACCAGTCACATCACGTAAATTAAATTTAATAATATTTCATAGACAATCAACACTAATTATACTATTGTGGAAAATATATTACTACATTTTGGCAGTCCCATGGGGGGTTAGCAGTATGTTTACGCTAAGAATCCGGGGTTCGATTCCCCGAGGTGGACAGAGCGCAGTAAGCCCAGTGTGTGGCTTTGTGCTAAAATAAATAAATAAGATTTAATGTATGCGTCATATGATAAGGAATATGACAATGGCGATCCACAAACGTAGGGTCATTTGGCCGCACAAACAAAATGACACTGTGTGCATGGCCAGATGAGAATATTGCGCAAATAACGTGGCCACAAAACCACGTTGCGAGGCTTAGTGAACTATCATTACAACGTTATCTTTATTTAATAATAATACAACGTAAATTGTTTTTAAATTACCAGTAATAAAATATTCTTAATAATTAAGTTTAAACAAATTGCACTCAAGCTGTTGTCACACGCAGGCGTGTGACGTCATATCGCCTGGCTAATTGCATTTCAGCACTACTCGCAGGATTATTTGTTTGTTTT
>NW_013671590.1:52090-59800 GCF_000517525.1 Limulus polyphemus
GGTCATCAGAACTTTACAATATTATATATATATACAGTGTTTACTTTTATAACAATATCTATGTAATGACTGAGTCACAAATTCTGGGAATGTCTGTAATATCATAGCAAAAAGTTTGAATTTCTTGTTGTTGTTATGTAGGAATGATGTAAGTGGCATCTTTATTATCTTGTTTGCATTGTTTTTGAAGGATTGATATTAGCCATACATTTACTTCATTTTTTTGAAAAGTTTGTTTCTTTTCTTGTAGTTAAAGAGCACCAATGTCTCTCTACTTTTCAAAACTTTATTCTATAGACAAATTGTTTGTTTGTTTGATTGATTTCGCGTAGAGCTGCAAAAGAACTATCAACGGTAGCCATCCATAATTTTGAAGAGTGATTTGATTGCCATTCTTATAACGCACCCCCGACCCCAAAAGTGCAGCGCGATTTTCTTTCTTTTTTCTGCTAGTAACAGCACGTTACCCACTGGACAGCGATCGGCTCTTTAAACATAAAACTGTTAGTGTTAGCTTAAGTACAAGTAACAATGCTTGTTGGCTAGCACACGATTAAAGAACTCGAACTCGGCATAGATACTCGGTATGTAAGCTCAAGATCATTGTAGTATAACGTCTTAGCCCTTTTCAAGACGGATCTCAACTTACCAGAGAGGAGAAGAAAAAAACAACAACAGAAAAACAAACGGAACACTTAACAAATAAATATACCAAAGAGTAAGTAGCCAACTCATTAATCACGCAAATGAGTGAAATGACAGTGCCACTTCGGGAGGCACCACACGATTCTTCCAAAACTCAACCACCAACTGTGCCTCAAGCTGTCTGATTTCTAACTGGATCTCATTAATCATTAGAACACAGTAGGCCTGACAACCGTGTAATAGTGTATAGTCTTTACAGGCTAAAAAATGGACAATAAAATAGATTGATCGGCCTAGAAAAAGAGAAACAAATAGAGAACCAAAATTAGCAGGTTTCTTTTGTATTTCTCTACACGAGGGTATATATATTTATATCTGCGCTAGCCGTCCCTAATTTAGCAGTGACAGAGTAGAAGGAAGACAGCTAGTCAACCACCGCCAACTCTTGGGCTACTTTTTTACCAACGAATTGGCCGTCACTTTATAACACCCACGTGGCTGAAAGGACGAGCATGTTCGGTGACGGAGATTCGAACCTACGCCTTCATATTGCGAATCGAGCGCCTTAACCATCAGGCCAGGCCAGGCCTCGAAATGAACAGACAGAGAAACGTATAAATAACCAGTAAACAGAAAGACTGGTAGTCGTATATTCAAACTCACCGTAACAACTAAAAACATTTATAAGTAGAAAAATAAACAGTTGGGTGATTAGTTTGTTGTTAAGCACAAAGCTACACAATGGGCTATCTGTGCTGTGCCCAACACGGGTATCAAAACCCGGTTTTTAACGTTATAAACGTTCAGACTTTCTGCTGAGCCACTGGGAGGCGAAATTAAGAGAGACGCACACACCCACACACACATATATATATATACGCGTATAACAGAGTTTTTTTATCTATCGAAGTTTAATAATTAATTAAATAAGATGTTGTTATGGGGCATGCATAATTACGAGACCTAAAAAGCGATGCGACCAAGTTACGCGTTGTTAAGTTAAACATAAAAGGAAGCGTTGTAAAAAAATAATGAAAGCACTTTTTTTTATTATAAAATCTGACAACGAAAGCTGTTTTGATGATAATGGTCGATGTCGTAATTAGTCCTAAAAATACTGTGGACGTTCATTACGGAAACTTTTCTAAGCGGTAGACTCGAGAAATGAACCGAGGAAGTTAGGAAAATTTCACATTTTTAGGGTTAGCATGTGTCTCTAATTAGAAATCCTGGTAGCTAAGTCCGTTTTTTAAGCGCACATCAAATCACTTAAATTCCCTGTACTAAAACCGGAGCTGTTACCGCAATAAACCTGGAAAGAAGACTAGACGGAAGAGATTGGATCACCTGCTTATCTATCAAAGGCCCTCATTAGCGTTAATCCTGATGTCAACACGCGCTGATAACGTTTATTCTTTATGATGCAACGCGTTTTGAACCAATCACACGTACATAATGCAAGGAAGAATTTTTAGTACCCGCCATTTTGAAAGTACATTATATACACAAAGCACGTCACATCAAATATTATGTTGTTTTTTTAAATACTTCGTTTTGTTCCTCACTTATTACATCCAAAATCTTCAAATCATTGTTATAAGTAATAATATAGAAGACATTTCTTTTAGTTGGACGGTTTCTTAAGACGACAAACACAAATTATAATGAGAAATAAACATTATTAAACTACACTATATAATGGTTTACGCATAGTTCGTGGTTTAAACAGGAGAACCACAAGATTAATCCCACAGATTAGCATAACAAGAAGCCCGCCACAATATAGTTTCAATGTGTGTCAGTCAGAAGTTCTCGCATTAAGTCTCCATAATTAGCTCTGTTTAAGTGTAATATGTCTTTAAATAATGTTTAATCGTGAAGCACTTTTAGATAGTGCTCGTGTTTTAAAGAAGATTGAACAAATTATGTGATTAACAAAAAATATTATTTCGGAGTTCGTGTCATTGAGCAAATAAATCCATTTCAAAGCAAGATTTTAGAGATGAACTGCGATCAAAAGTAATAAGAAATATTATTATCTTTTTTTTTTTTGCAAAGAACCAAAACGCACCAGCGGGAAAATATAACATTAACATACAAAGTTTCCCGAAAGTCTACAAGTAAATGTGAACTTTCAGTCCATATAATGGGCTTTCTTTTGTAAGCTCTTGTAATGCACTTTAACTGTCTTACCTTAAAAGTTTTGCAGGTTATTTTAAGGAGACTGCACTCCTACGTCTCTTTTCTCTTGAAAACGAGGAAAACACGAACAGATTAGCTAAAGATGAGCAAAATCTCTGTGAGGATTTTCAGTAGCATTTATTCTCCAAGATAATTGTTGTAAGACAGGGGAAGTGAATCGGAAGTGAGGAGGTGTAGCAGTTGCGTCACTTCTTGTTCAAAGCAGCCCATTTCACAGTAGAGATGTGGTAAAGATTTCTACCGTCTGAATTTGGGACATTTAATGCATTAAATTTAATAATAGTTTTGAATTTTGCTTCCACGGAAAACTATATTCTACATCAAGAAGTAAGAAATATCTTTAAAGTATTTTAATTATGAATTACTAGCGTTTATTTTAACCTTAGTATAAACCGTAAGTTAAACGGAGTGGACCAGAAAAGAGCGGGAAACAAGCCAAAATCTTGAAAATTTGATTTACAATTTTTGACTTGTATAATTTTGTTGCGGTGCGAGTTTTGTTGAAACGTGACTATTTACAATAGCTACGGCAGTAACAATATACGGGCTATTCTATAAAATATATTTATTTTTCAATATATGGGAAAGTTTAATATGAATTTGGTTTGCTTTTGGATTACTAAGTTATCACGCTAAGTTTAGTCTCGATCGGTCAACTCGTTTAGGAGGAGATGCATTCACAGACAGACAGAAAATTTTCATTCATATTGGATACTTACCACACCAGTATGGCTTAATATGTATAGCGTCTATGCGAAGAATGTCTGCACCTCGATTTTTATACGCAGCTGGATAAAATTGTTTACTTTGAACCTACGATCATGAGGTGCTCTGCCAATTGTATTAGTTTAGCAATGGGGGACACGTGAAGTATATATAGTGTGCTCTAATTTCACATACGTACGCACGCGCACACACACACACATACGTACAAACACCTATAAATATATGTTAATAAATTTGGTAACATAATTCCTCCAATACATATATAAATATAAACGAAACGTCAGAGGGTTTTATAACACTAGATTCGGGATTCGAGCCCTGCGGTGGATACAACGCAGAAAGCCCATTGCGCAAGTTTGCGCTTAATCCAATAAAACAAGCATGTATGTTTGCAGTTAAGCACAAAGCCACACAAAGGGCTATCTGTGCTCTGCCCACCACGGGTGCCGAAACCCGGTTTCTAGCGTTGTTCGCAGACGTACCGCTGTGCCACTGGGGGGGGGGGGCACCAAACAAGCAAACAATGCTTCTTTGATCTATTTATGTTTCTGTCTGTCTTTCCGTCCGCCCAAAT
Organism: Limulus polyphemus; assembly: GCF_000517525.1. Lineage (NCBI taxonomy): Eukaryota > Metazoa > Arthropoda > Merostomata > Xiphosura > Limulidae > Limulus > Limulus polyphemus. The sequence goes on from NW_013671590.1 coordinate 56,238, forward strand.
ACATATCTATCTGCAAAGGTGGCTTTCTAAAACAAATGTGGGCCCGGCATGGCCAGGTGGTTAGGGCGTTCGATTCGCAATCTGAGGGTCGCGGGTTCGAATCCACGTCCCACCAAACATGTTCGCCCTTTCAGTCGAGGGGGCATAATAATGTGACGGTCAATCCCACTATTCGTTGGTAAAATAGTAGCCCAAGAGTTGGCGGTGGGTGCCTTCCCTCTAGTCTTACACTGCTAAATTAGGGACGGCTAGCGCAGATAGCCCTCGTGTAGCTTTGCGCGAAATTCAAAAGCAAACAAACTAATACAAATGTACAAGTCTTTTAAAGAAAGATAATGTTTTCAGACGTCCATTCTTGATGGGTAAATATGGTAAAAACAGGGGAACTTCCCATGGATTTTTAGAAGTAACTAAGCTTAAGTCGAACGTTTTTGCAAAGGTACTAGCGGAAGTAGCCATCCAGTGAGGAGACAAACTCCGCTTCCTGGTTATTTGGAGTATCTAAAGGTACTAGCGGAAGTAGCCATCCAGTGAGGAGACAAACTCCGCTTCCTGGTTATTTGGAGTATCTAAAGGTACTAGCGGAAGTAGCCATCCAGTGAGGAGACAAACTCCGCTTCCTGGTTATTTGGAGTATCTAAAGGTACTAGCGGAAGTAGCCATCCAGTGAGGAGACAAACTCCACTCCTGGTTATTTGGAGTATCAATTTAAAGCTGAAAGGTTATATTACCATTACTTAGACTTTGGGTAGATGGGATTAACCACAAAGATAATTTTCAGTCACCGTGGTGGACCAAACACGGCAATCTCTTCTTTTCATATTTCCCCTGTGCGCTAATTTTTATACATCTTCTGTTGTACAGATAGGTTTGATGGAAATGATTAGCGCAGTTTTTTAAACGCGTCCTTGCAAATTCGCAACAGAAAAGGTGTAGATTGCACCTGACCCTCCCAGGTCCAAATAAGGACCTTAATCCCGATGAAGCCGAAGAAACAACAGAGAGAGAGAGATAAACTGGAGTTACAAGAGTAATGCGTGGAGAAAGTAATGCATAAAATAAGGCATGCGAAACAAACCATACAGATATAAACAAATATTTAACAAAAGTTTAGTTTCATAAATCAGTTTTATGAACATGCTTTATTAACTTAAATGGGCCCGAAGGTGGCCTAATGGTTAGCGTATTGGATTGGAGATCCGGGGTCCAGTTTTGAGATGTGTGCGTCATAAGAGTGAAAGCTAAACCCACTCTTTTGATAAGCGTAGCCCAGTGTAATGCCACTAAACACATTTCGCTCATTGACCCGTGAGTGCGTTATAAGAGTTACAGCCAAACTCACTCTTCGGATAAGCGTAGCCAAGGTGTGATACTACCAAACACGTTTCACTCTTTCAGCTGTGAGTGCGTTATAAGAGTGACAGCCAAACCCACTCTTCAGATAAACGTAGCCGAGGTGTAATACGTTTCACTCTTTCAGCTGTGAGTGCGTTATGAAAGTGACAGCCAAACCCATTATTCGCTAAGGGTAGCCGCTTATGGCGGCGGGTATTGCCAGTTCTTTGCCTACTCTCGTATCCACAAGTTCGCACAAATGATAAAAGCAGCAATCACCCCATCTTGATTAAAATTTCAAAGTCATCTCGCCTGAATCAACCATTAATGAAGCTTTAATTAAAGAGAATTTATCTATTATAGACGAGCTCCCAACTTTAAATAATACCACAGCTTCCCTACAGCTGTGTTTATTCAGAATAACGTGTATAATTCTTCTTAAAACCGATCTATATCTATTGGAATAATCTTTTTTTTTTCACTATTTTACTTTTTATTTGTTTCTCTTTATCAAATGTCGGAACTGTATAAATCTTTGTATCTAATATTTTATATTATTTAATATAGCTTACCGAAGAGGGAATACGTTTATTCCGAAAAGTTCAAATATTAAATGTTTGTAGACGTTGCATGAAACTGGAAACATTTAATGAGACGTAGAAACACTGAAAGAAAAATTAGGGTTATCTTCAACATAAAACTGAATGTATAAAATGAAACCCATTTGGACTCGACTCCCAATCTGAGGGTCACGGGTTCGAATCCCAGTCCCACCAAACATGCTCGTGGAGGCGTTATAATATGACGGTCAACCCCACTATTAGTAAAAGAGTAGCCAAAGAGTTGGCGGTGGGTGGTGATGACTAGCTTCCCTCCCCTTTAGTCTTACACTCTTAAATTAGGGACGGCTAGCGCAGACAGCCATCGTGTAGCTTTGCCCGAAATTCAAAAACAAACAAACAAACCCTTTGAATGGTATGATCCTAATATGACGTTGAATGCGTTAAATGAATCCCACTTGAACTGTACACGATTTGACATGTGAAATGTTTCATAAAATGTACAAGTAATGTTTTACCTTGTATGTTATATATTTATTTACTTTTTTCATCAGAGGTAAAATTCAAAATAAAAAATGTGACGTAGAGTCCTAATACATTCCTTGATTGGCCGTACCCTCTACTGTGGACTGCAGTTTCGTCTATTCAAGGCTCATCAGCACAGCTTGAGTCAGCAAAACAAATAAATGCCATTAGGCCTGTTATGTTGGTGAAGTGTATATAATATCTATGGGGTTTTCAGTCCGTTTTTTTTACCTTATTTTTGTGGAGAAAGTTTTTGATGTTTTTACGAAATGTACGAGCAACTGCAGAACTGTAAAAAAGTCAATGGAGACTTGAGGAACAAGGTGAAAAAGTTGATTTACAAAATGTCATTTCCTTAAGATAAGGCTCATGTTCTATTAGTGAACACCGACAAATGTAATAAGTCCAAATTATCATTAAGATTTCGTTTCTGACGCAGTAATTAAGTTGCCAGACCATGAATCAGAAGGTCCGAAGTTTGAATCTCGTTGCCGAAACATCGCGGTCCGCATTTTGAGGCTGTGTGTGCGTTACATTCTACTATTCCAAGAGTTGCCGGTGGGTGATGTTGAACAGTTACCTCCCCATGAGTCTATCAGTCCAAACCAAAGAATGGCTAGATAGCCGAAAACAGTGACAGTGTCTGTTATGTAACACAAAATGACGTCAATTTTTTTCAGTTTTAAAAATTTTCAAATGACACCAGTCGTCTCTCTTTTTCTATAGTTTAATGCTTCAAATTGAGAATATATATATATATATATATTACTTTAGTTGAAACTAACCACGACTGTTTACAAAACTTAAAGCGAAAGTTTTGATTGGATTAGTTTTTAACTGTCAAACAAACTGGCTTGTAACCTGAGACTGGAATAAATTTTAACCAGCAAAACTGATTAAAGGATTGAAAGTGGAAAAAAAGAGCAATTGTAGAAACACTGAGATGGTAATAAACTTTAAGTGGCTTCTATGAAGTTTGATTCACAAGCTAGGTTTTTACCAAGTAATAAACTTTAATTGGTAAAAACCTGGCTTGTGAATCAAACTTCATAGGAGTCACTACATAATCGTAGAAACACTGAGATTGTAATAAACTTTAATTGGTAAAAACCTGGCTTGTGAATCAAACTTCATAGGAGCACT
>NW_013671591.1:0-13826 GCF_000517525.1 Limulus polyphemus
TGTATTGCAAAGTTGTATTCAGAAAGAATAAACTAGTTTTATTTAAGAAGGACTTGTATCGCTAAAGTTTCTTTGGAAAGAATTTTTACTGAAAATTAATCAACAAACGACTAGAGGCGTAACAATAATATTAAATAAAACAACTGACTAATATCCAAGTTTATAATATTAAATAAAACAACTAACTAATATTCAAGTTTAATAATTAAAATAAAAACTGGCTAATATCCAAGGTTATAATATTGTTAGGACAGCGGGGGTCACATGATGCTAGTAACACTTCATATTCTCGAAGGTTCGTGAATGTTCGAGTGTTTACTAGATATGCGGTATTCATGTATATAAGACTGCCAAGAAGTGACGGCAACAATATAGAAGGTAATTGAATTGCAGACAGAGATACAGACGACAATTGAGCCAAGCGCGTGAATCGTTCGTTCATTGTGAAATATAGCGTTAGTTTAAGTTATAGCGTGACTGTGGAAATTAAGTGTATTGCAAAGTTGTATTGATAAAGAATAAACTAGTTTTATTTATGAAAGGACTTGTATCACTAAAGTTTCTTCGGAAAGAGTTTTTACGGAAAATTAACTAACGACCAGAGACGTAACAATATTAATAAATAACCTGCATGCTAATCATAGGATTCATTAAATAACATGCATGCTACTCATAGGATTCATTAAATAAGCTCCATGTTACTAACAGAATTCATTAAATATGCTGCAGGCTACTCGCTGGATTCATTAAATAAGCTGCTGGCTACTCGCAGGACTCATTAAATAAGCTGCAGGCTACTCACAGGACTCATTAAGTAAGCTGCTGGTTACTTGTAGGACTCATTACATAAGCTGCTGGCTACTCGCAGGACTCATTAAATAAACTGCAGGCTACTCATAGGATTCATTAAATAACATGCATGCTACTCCTAGGATTCATTAAATAACACGCATGCTACTTATAGGATTCATTAAATAAGCTCCATGTTACTAACAGAATTCATTAAATATGCTGCAGGCTACTCACTGGACTCATTAAATAAGCTGCTGGCTACTCACAGGACTCATTAAATAAGCTGCAGGCTACTCACAGGACCCATTTCTACCACAAAACTTTCTTAATATAAATACATTTTAATGTAATAAAATTTCACATCACAGATATTTGTTTTACTCACTGGTTTAGCCAAAAGTAACATTTCCAATGTAGGTTCATCTTAACAGCTGCATTGATACAAAGGTTTCAACAGATAACAGTAATTAATGTCATAACAAGCGAGGCACATCTATAACACGAGTTTAAAAACCAAAACCTACATTTATAAACAGCAGCAACAGATGTATACAGAAACAAACACCCAAATATAATTACACTGACAGCTACAAACACAGTTTAGTTTTCAGTAAATGGTTTGAAGTAAGCTTACCTTCAACTGAGTTGTAGCAATGGTTATGGCAGCTGCAGAAGTAAAGCCACTAATCACAGGTGCAGGTATAAAATTTATTAAAAACCCTGTAAGGAATTTAAAGAGATGAAAATGTATTTAAATGTTACTACTTGAAAATCATACAAAATGACTAAAATGCTGAAAAAGAATTATGCATTTTTTGCATGCACAAAACAAAATTGAAAATTAAAATACACAAATGAAAAGTATCACTTTTGGTAAGTTGACTTATGCCAAGTTTTTTAACAGCCTATTACAATCTCTGAAATATTGAGGATTCAGAACAGCTTTTCCAAACTAAATTAAAGAAAAATAAATTTGTATGTAAATAAGCCTTAGGAATGAACACAACATTTTGAACAACAAGTAACACAGATGAAGTAATACTATTTGATGCTTGCATGAACACCACATTTTGGACAACAAGTAATACAGATGAAGTAATACTATTTGATGCTTGCATGTGCACAGGAAGTTACTTTTAGTACTCCACACATCAGCTAAAGACATTAGGTTCTGGATATTTAACATATTACTCATTCTCTCTTCTAACTCTTCACACGGACATGTCATAAACACCACTTTACAGACTACACTGTTTCAGTATCGGCCATTACAAACATAAACAATACTGGATTAAATAGTTTGGAACTTGAGATAAACTTTCTAAAGATTACACAACTTCTACAAAATAAACGTTTCTAACAAAGTTGTGAAAATTTGAAAAGGATTAATTGGGATACATTTTTTAAAGATAATTAAAAATACCTTTGTGTTTATTTCAATTACTAATTTTTCATCTTTCTATATTCTTGTAAAACTTTTCAATAATTTTTTTACTTTATTAAACTAAATTTTACCTTTGTTTTGATTCAAAAGACTGCAAAAAATTTCACTATGTTTATGATCACTGGTGTACAATAAAAAAAAAATTCTTAACCAAAATTTACAAGAAAAATCACAATTCAAATGAAGCTTTAAAATAAATCAGAACTATAATTGTGGCAGAAGTTGCTAAGCCAACTTCATCAATGAACGAGAAGCCATACTGACTTACACAGTTGAAGAAATAAAAAACTTTCATGACATATCAGTGAAGTATGATTAGTCATCTGTTATGTAAACATGCTTTCAGAACTCACTAGCATATGACACCAAACAACACAGACACTAAACTGATGACTTATAAGGCAGTGTTCAAGAGACTTTTATACTTTGTCTGTTACTCATTAAAGTAATTATTATTATTAATTGGTATTGTACCTAGTTTTAGCCACTCTTCTAGTAGAAGTTTTTACACAATCCTCAATAGGGAGATATAGGTAATTACATCACACTCTGACAACCAAGGTATAGCTAGAAAAAGTTACAAGGTTCAAATTGGTATAAATTACATTTTTATTAAAGTTACAAGGTTCAAATTGGCACGCTTTTGTTCCAAAGTATTTTGTATTTCCTCCTAGGTGGTTATGAGTGCCATATTATTATCAGAAAAAAAATCAAGAAAATTCACAGACAAAAATGCTTTTCATCTGGAGTGTGCTGAAATCACATAATATTAAAATTTGCTATTATTTTTCATGTATAAAATGAAATAAATCTCTTTACTGAATAAATTTTAAGTATGAAGGTTTTATATTTCACAGAATGTTTGTTTTCTGCTTTATTCCTCAGAGTAGGTTGCACCTAACTGAGCCATAAGAGCTAAGCTCATCTCAGTTCCAGTTTATATGTGAGTGACCTGTTATACAAGCTCTACAGAAATCATATATATATGATGTATTGGGAGGCATACATTATTTAGGGTTAATATATACAATAATATATGTTTTACACAGCTAGCTACAGTGAGGTCTAAAAGGATAAGCACATCCTAGTGACATACCCATAAAAACCCTAGCTTATATTTATTTCACTCATTATCTATGCACCCACATACAAAACTTAAAACTTGTGGTTTGGCTTTAACATAGGAGGAATTCACAGTGATCTTTTAATGATAATTAAAAAATCACACGGAATCAAACAAAGTTTGGTAACTCACATTAAAAAAGAATCTATAAAACTATCTGTTTCAACAGGTCCACCTACCAAAAGTGATACCATTTCATTGAATGACATTGAACTTAAATCGTGCCAGTTATGTAAAGGACATTTTTTGGAATCTTCAATTGTATTATTGCTTTAACCAAAATTACTTAAGATAGCTTAACATTTCACATTGAACAAATTAGTTTTTATCGATGATTCACAAAATGTTTTGTAACAGAAACTTTATTACTGCTTGAAACAAAAAAAAGTCAAAATTTTCAAAACTTACCTAAATTAAGAAAGCCCATTAGCAATTGAATACATCCACAGAGAAAGGTAAGTAATACAGAGTAAGAAACTCCTCCAGTAAGAACATGTTCGGAGGTTATAATGGACATTATAGCAGTAGGTCCTATTGTCAGGTCCTTACAGCTTCCAAATATGACATACATAAAGCAGCCCATAAAAGCAGTGTACAGTCCATACTGTATTTAGAAAACCAAACATCTCAGTCCAAAAAAAGAAATACATACCTCTTTCACATTTATGAGATACACATCTTTATAAATACGCCTTAAAACACCATATTTTTAGTGTTCCAGTCTGTTACTTATTGGTATGGAACTCTGCATAACTATATAAACTGTCAAAGTTACACACTAAATGTATAGAACACTGCATAACTATTTAAACTGTCAAAGTTACACACTAAATGTATGGAACACTGCATAACTATTTAAACTGTCAAAATTACACACTAAATGTATGGAACCCTGCATAACTATATAAACTGTCAAAGTTACACACTAAATGTATGGAACTCTGCATAAATATATGAACTGACAAAGTTACACACTAAATGTATGGAACTCTGCATAACTATTTAAACTGTCAAAGTTACACACTAAATGTATGGAACTCTGCATAACTATTTAAACTGTCAAAGTTGCACACTAAATGTATGGAATTCTGCATAACTATATAGACTGTCAAAGTTACACACTAAATGTATGGAACTCTGGATAACTATATAGACTGTCAAAGTTACACACTAGATGTATGGAACTCTGCATAACTATTTAAATTGTCAATGTTACACACTAGATGTATGGAACTCTGCATAACTATTTAAACTGTCAATGTTACCCACTAGATGTATGGAACTCTGCATAACTATTTAAACTGTCAATGTTACACACTAGATGTATGGAACTCTGCATAACTATTTAAATTGTCAAAGTTACACACTAAATGTATATTTTAATATCTTCATTACAGACATCATCAAAATTTGGTTAGCAGCAATGAACAACACATAGAGATATAGATTCATGCTATTTATTCTTGGAAAAAAGGTATGTTGACAGTGTGTCTATCAGTGTATTTGAATGGTGACATAGTGTGTGTCTATCAGTGTATTTGAATGGTGACATAGTGTGTGTCTATTAGTGTATTTGAATGGTGACATAGTGTGTGTCTATCAGTGTATTTGAATGGTGACATAGTGTGTGTCTATTAGTGTATTTGAATGGTGACATAGTGTGTGTCTATCATTGTACTGGAATGGTGACAGTGTGTGTCCATCAGTGTATTGAAATGGTGACATAGTGTGTGTGTGTGTCTATCAGTGTATTGGAATGGTGACATAGTGTGTGTGTGTGTCTATCAGTGTATTGGAATGGTCACATAATGTGTGTCTACCAGTGTATTGGAATGGTGACATAGTGTGTGTGTCTATCAGTGTATTGGAAGGGTGACAGTGTGTGTATGTGTCAATCAGTGTATTGGAATGGTGAATTGATGCTACAAAATAGACAAGAGGAACACTTGATGCTAGCTATATGAGAGAGTCTACATGATGCTACAAAATTACACAACAGGAACACTTGATGCTAGCTATATGAGAGAGCCTACTTGATGCTAACTATACGAGATAGTCTACTTGATGGTACGAAATAGACACAAATAACACTTGATGCTAACTATACGAGATAGTCTACTTGATGCTACAATATATACACAAGGAACACTTGATACTAACTATACGAGATAGTCTACTTGATGCTATAAAATATACACAAGGAACACTTGATGCTAACTATACGAGTTAATCTATGTGATGCTACAAAATAATCATAAATATTAACTGAGGTAATACAGATACACATGTTAACCCTGTAATGTAGCTTCTTAAATGATCTAGATTTTGACTTAAAAGTCATTGTAATAAAGTTATATTAAAGTATCAATTTTAAAGATTGCCAAGCTTATGGTTTAGCACATCACATGGAAAGAAAACACCACTAACCTGTTGTGGTAGTCCAGCTAATATTGCAAGAGCTAGACCTTGTGGAATAACAGTTAGAGCTACAGTCACTCCAGCAATTGCATCACCTTTAAGATCAGCCAGTGTATAGCGAGGAAGCCATGTTGTAATCGGGAACCTCCGATGAATAGCTCGAACAGAGCAGAACCCTTGTTGACAGTTTGTAAAACATTCCTTTACATCAAATGTATCATCGTCTTCTTCTTCTGACAAAACATCACCTCCTTCATCTAAGAAGATACCTATATTACTAAGCAGAGATACCTACATTAGTACAGAAAATATTCATGTAGCTATACTATACTTCTTGAAATACATGAATTTATGGAAATTGAATGACCAGTGATACATCCACAACATTTTTTAGCATAAATTTGCAGATTCCATAAGTAACCTCAATGTAAACATGTGATTCTGATCATCTTCCCATATATTTTGAATCTTTTTTTTTTACTCTAACCAAATGTTTATTATAAAACAGAAATTAAAAAAAAAATTATTTCATTGTTTGAGCACATTTACTTCATGTAAAATTTACATTATGAATGATAAATGTGTTGTTACGCCTTCAGTCGTTAGTTAATTTTTACGTAAATTCGTTCCGACGAAACTTTAGCGACACAAGTCCTTTCTTAAATAAAACTGGTTTATTCTTTCCGAATACAACTTTACGATACACTTAATTTCAACAGTCGCTCTATAACAAAACTATAATTCACGTCTCACGAGGCCAGCAATATTTTGTCCGCATACATTCAATTACTCATTACCTTTCCGTCGCTTAGTGGCCGGTCTTATATATATACAAGACTACACTATATCTAGAAAGATCACAAGATTTAAGGAAAAGACGTGAAAGCTCGAGAATGACGTGGCGTGATACTAGTCACGTGACCTCGATGTCGTAAAAATATTATGTTATGGTTTTGTCTTCTACCCAGAGCCACAGAATGTGATAGTTTTGTTTACTATGCAGAACTAGAGAATGTGATGGTTTTGTCTACTACCCAGTGCTAAAGAATGTGATGGTTTGGTCTACTACCCAGAACTATAGAATGTGATGGTTTTGTCTACTACCCAGAAGTATAGAATGTGATGGCTTTGTCTTGTACCCAGAGCTATAGAATGTGATGGCTTTGTCTTGTAACCAGATCTAATGAATTTGATGGTTTTGTCTTCTACCCAGAGCTATAGAATGTGATGGCTTTGTCTTGTAACCAGATCTAATGAATGTGATGGTTTTGTCTTCTACCCAGAGCTATAGAATGCGATGGTTTTGTCTACTACCCAGAACTATAGAATGTGTTGACTTTGTCTTGTACCCAGATATAATGAATATGATGGTTTTATCTTCTACCCAGAGCTATAGAATGTGATGGCTTTGTCTTTTACCCTGAGCTATAGAATGCGATGGTTTTGTCTACTACCCAGAACTATGGAATGTACTGGCTTTGTCTTGTAACCAGATCTAATGAATGTGATGGATGTGTCTACTACCCAGAGCTATAGAATGCGATGGTTTTGCCTACTACCCAGAACTATAGAATGTTTTGGCTTTGTCTTCTACTCAGGTATAATGAATGTAATGGTTTTGTCTACTACCCAGAACTATAGAATGTGATAGCTTGTCTTGTAACCAGATGTAATGAATGTGATGGATTTGTCTTGTAACCAGATCTAATGAATTTGATGGTTTTGTCTACTACCCAGAACTATAGAATGTGATGGCTTTGTCTTCTATTCAGATCTAAGGAATGTGATGGTTTTATTTACAACCCAGATCTAAGGAATGTGATGGTTTGGTCTACTACCCAGAACTATAGAATGTAATGGTTTTGTCTACTACCCAGAACTATAGAATGTGATGGCTTGTCTTGTAACCAGATGTAATGAATGTGATGGATTTGTCTTGCAACCAGATCTAATGAATTTAATGGTTTTGTCTACTACCCAGAACTATAGAATGTGATGGCTTTGTCTTCTGTTCAGATCTAAGGAATGTGATGGTTTTATTTACAACCCAGATCTAAGGAATGTGATGGTTTGGTCTACTACCCAGAGCTATAGAATGTGATGGCTTTGTCTTGTAACCAGATCCAATGAATGTGATGGTTTTGTCTTCTACCCAGAGCTATAGAATGTGATGGCTTTGTCTTGTAACCAGATCTAATGAATGTGATGGTTTTGTCTTCTACCCGAGCTATAGAATGCGATGGTTTTGTTTACTACCCAGAACTATAGAATGTGTTGGCTTTGTCTTGTACCCAGATATAATGAATATGATGGTTTTATCTTCTACACAGAGCTATAGAATGTGATGGCTTTGTCTTTTACCCTGAGCTATAGAATGCGATGGTTTTGTCTACTACCCAGAACTATGGAATGTACTGGCTTTGTCTTGTAACCAGATCTAATGAACGTGATGGATGTGTCTACTACCCAGAGCTATAGAATGCGATGGTTTTGCTTACTACCCAGAACTATAGAATGTGTTGGCTTTGTCTTCTACTCAGGTATAATGAATGTGATGGTTTTGTCTACTACCCAAAACAATAGAATGTGATGGCTTTGTCTTCTACCCACAGCTACAGAATGCGATGGTTTTTGTCTACTACCCAGAACTATAGAATGTGATGGCTTGTCTTGTAACCAGATCTAATGAATTTGATGGTTTTGTCTACTACCCAGAACTATAGAATGTGATGGCTTTGTCTTCTATTCAGATTTAAGGAATGTGATGGTTTTATTTACTACCCAGATCTAAGGAATGTGAGGGTTTTGTTTACTACCCAGAATTATAGAATGTGGATGTTTTATTTACTACCCAGATCTAAGGAATGTGAGGGTTTTGTCTACTACCCAGAATTATAGAATGTGAATGTTCTGTCTACTATCCAGAACTATAGAATGTGATGGCTTTGTCTTCTACCCAGAGCTATAGAATGCGATGGTTTTGTCTACTACCCAAAACAATAAAATGTAATGGCTTTGTCTTCTACCCTGAGCTATAGAATGCGATGGTTTTATCTACTACCTAGAACTATAGAATGTGATGGTTTTGTCTACTACCCAGAACTATAAAATGTAATGGTTTTGTCTACTACCTAGAACTATAGAATGTGATGGCTTTGTCTTCTACCCAGAGCTATAGAATGCAATGGTTTTGTCTACTACCCAGAACTATAGAATGTGATGGCTTTGTCTTGTAACCAGATCTAATGAATGTGATGGTTTTGTTTACTACTCAGAACTATAGAATTTGATGGCTTTGTCTTTTAACCAGATCTAAGGAATGTGATGGTTTTATCTACTACCCAGATCTAAGGAATGTGATGGTTTTATCTACTATCCAGAGCAATAAAAGTTAACGTTTTCCTAAACTGAATATGTTTTTCCAATAATACTTACCATTGCTGACACTTTAGCTATTCGTTAACATTGGCTTTGCCTATCTAAGCATTGTTTTCACCTGCTCCATTCTTTTATACCCTACTTAAATGTCCTTGGCAATATCTAATTTGCAAATTCCTCCACCCGAATAAATGTGCTCTTTATCCTGACAATATATATTAAAACCTCACTCAGATAATGTAGTCACTTTTTTGAGACTTCCTCTATCCCAGTCACTAAGATCAGATCTTAGTGGGGAGGAAGAGTAGGAGAGTTTTAGCGGTGGTAAGCGTCATTGGAAATACATTTTCAATTTACGAAAATCTTAACTTCCAAATTATACTTATTCGCCACTACCACTTTAGCTAGAGAAGGTGGATGGGCTGTTGTGGACAATGTGTGTATAGAACAAGGGTGTACCAATATAAGAGTGGTAACCAAGTGGGGATCCGTAGAGAACAGAGGTTTACCAAGATAAGAGTGGTACCCAAGAGGGGATCTGTATAGAACGTGGGTGTAACCAAGATAAGAGTGGTACCCAAGTGGGGATCTGTACAGAACAAGGGTGTAACCAATATAGAGTGGTACACAAGTGGGGAACTATACAGAAAAAGGGTGTACCAAGATAAGAATGGTACCCAAGAGGGGATTTGTATAGCAGAGGGTGTAACCAAGATATGAGTGGCACCCAAGTGTTGATCTGTATATAACAAGGGTTTAACCAAGATAACAGTGGTACCCAAATGTTGATCTGTATATAACAAGGGTGTGTTTACCAAGACAAGAGTGGTACTCCAGTGACGATCTGTATAGAACAAAGGTGTACAAAGATAAGAGTGGTACACAATTGGAGATCTGCTTAGAACATGGGTGTAGCCAAGATAAGAGTAGTAACCAAGTGGGGATCTGTATAGAAGAAGGGTGTACCAAGATAAGAGTGATACCAAAGTGGGGATCTGTATAGAACAGGGGTGTTCCAAGTTAAAAGTGGTACCCAAATGGAGATCTGTATAGAATATGAGTGTAGCCAAGATAAGAGTGTTACCCAAGTGTGGATCTGTAAAGAACATTAGTGTAACCAGGATAAGAATGTTATGCAAGGTAATATCTCTACAGAACAAGGGTGTACCAAGATAAGACTGGTACCTAAGTGAGGATCTGTATAAAACAAGTGTGTATCCAACATAAAAGTGATACCCAAGCGGGAATCTTTATAGAACAGGAGTAAACCAAGATACGAGTAGTATTCAAGTGAAGATCTGTATAGAACAAGGGTGTACCAAAAATCTGTGGTACCCAAAAGGGGATCTGTATAGATCAAAGGTGTAACCAAGATAAGAGTGGTACCCAAGCGGAGATCTGTATAGAACATGAGCGTAGCCAAGATAACATCTCTACAGAACAAGGGTGTACAAAGATAGGAGTGGCACCCAAGTGAAGATCTGTACAGAACAAGAGTGTACAAAAATAAGAGTGGTACCCAAGCAGGGATTTCTATTATAGAGGGTGTAACAAAGATAAGTGTGGCACCAAAGTGTTGATCTGTATATAACAAGGGTGTAACCAAGATAAGAGTGGTACCCAAGAGGGGATTGGAATAGAACCAGGGTGTAACCATGATAAGAGTGGTACATAAGTAGGGATCTGTATAAAGCATTGGTGTAACCAAGATAAGAGTGGTACCGAAGTGAAGATCTCTACAGAACAAGGATGTACCAATATACGAGTGGTACCCAAGTGAAGATCTGTACAGAACAAGGGTGTACCAAGATAAGAGTAGTACCCAAGAGGGGATCTGAATAGAACATGGGTGTAACCAAGATAAGAGTGGTACCCAAGTGGGGATCTGTATAGTAAAAGAGTGTAACCAAGATAGAGTGTTATACAAGTGGTGATCTGTACAGAAGAAGGGTGTACCAAGATAAGAGTGCTATCCAAGTGAGGATCTGTATAGAACAATGGTGTATCAAGATAAGAGTAGTACACAAGTGAAGATCTGTATAGAACACGAGTGTACCAAGATAAGAGTGGTACCCAAGTGGGGATTTGTATAGACAAGGGTGTAACCAGATAAAATTGGCACCCAAGTGGGGATCTGTATAGAAGAGGGGTGTACCAAGATAAGAGTGGTACCCAAGTGAGGATCTGTATAGAACAAGGTAGTACCAAAATAAGAGTGGTATCCAAGTGGAGATCTGTATAGAACAAGAGTGTAACCATGATAAGAGTGGTACCCAAGTGGGGATTTGTATAGACAAGGGTGTAACCATGATAAGAGTGGTACCCAAGTGAAGACATGTATAGTACAAAGGTGTGTGAACCAAGATAAGAGTGGTATACAAGTGAGGATCTGTATAGAACAAAGGTGTACAAAGATAAGAGTGGTACCCAAGTGGAGATCTGTTTAGAACATGGGTGTAGCCAAGATAAGAGTGGTAACCAAGTAGGGATCTGTTTAGAAGAAGGGTGTACCAAGATAAAAGTGGTATCGAAGAGGGTATTTGTATAGAAGAGGGTTTAACGAAAACAAGAATGGCACCCAAGTGTTGATCTGTATATAACAAGGGTTTAACCAAGATAAGAGTGGTACCCAAGTGTTGATCTGTAAATAACAAGGGTGTAACAGAGATAAGTGTGGTACCCAAGTGGGGATTTGTATAGAATAAGGGTGTAACAAAGATAAGAGTGGTACATAAATGGGGATCTGTATAGAACATTGTTGTAACCAAAATAAAAGTGGTAACCAAGTGGGGATCTGTATAGAACGGGGGTGTACCAAGATAAGAGATGAACCAAGTGAAGATCTGTACAGAACAAGGATGTACCCAGATAAGAATGGTACCCAAGTAGGGATCTGTATAGAACAAGGGTGTAAACAAGATAAGAGTGGTACTCAAGTGGGGATCTATACGGAACAAGGGTTTAGCCAAGATAGGATTGCTATCCAAGTGAGGATCTATATAGAACAATGGTGTAACGAAGATAAGAGTGATACCCAAGTGGAGATCTGTATAGAACATTGGTTTTGCCAAAGAAGAAATGTACCCATGTGGGCTTCTTTATAGAAAAGGGTGTACCAAAATCAGAGTGGTACCAAAGTGGGGATCTATATAGAAGATGGGTGTAGCCAGGATAAGAGTGGTACACAAATGAGGATCTGTATAGAACAAGGGTGTACAAAGATAAAAGTGGTACGAAAATGAGGATCTGTATAGAACAAGCATGTAATCAAAATAAGAATGGTACCCACGTGGGGATCTGTATTGAACAAGGGTGTACAAAGATAAGAGTAGTATCTAAGCAGGGATCTGTATAGAACAAGAGTGGTACCCAAGTGGGGATCTGTATAGAACAGGGGTGTTCCAAGTTAAAAGTGGTATCCAAGAGGGTATTGGAATAGAAGAGGGTTTAACCAAGATAAGAATGGCACCCAAGTGTTGATCTGTATAGAACAAGGTACCACTCTTATCTTGGTTACACCCTCTTCTATACAAATCCCCTCTTGGGTACCACTCTTATCTTGGTAAACGCTTCTTCTGTACAGGTCACCACTTGTGTACAATTCTATATTGGTTACACCCTTTTTCTATACAGATCCCCACTTGGGTACTACTCTTATCTTGGTACACCCTTGTTCTGTACAGATCTTAACTTGGGTAGCATTCGTATATTTGTTCACCGTTCTTCTGTAGAGATCTTACCTTCGGTACACCTCTTATCTTGGTTACACCAATGTTCTATACAGATTCATACTTATGTACAACTCTTATCATGGTTACACTCTTGTTCTATACATATCCTCACTTATGTGCCACTCTGTATTGGTTACACCCTTGTTCTATACAGATCCCCACTTGGGTACCACTCTTATCTTGGTTAAACCTTGGGTACCACTCTTATCTTGGTAAACGCTTCTTCTGTACAGATCACCACTTGTGTACAATTCTATATTGGTTACACCCCTTTTTCTATACAGATCCCCACTTCGGTACCACTCTTATCCTGGTTACACCCTTTTTATATACAGATCAACACTTTGGTTCCACTCTTATCTTGGTTACACCCTCTTCTATACAAATCCCCTCTTGGGTTGGAATTTGTATAGAACAAGTGTGTAACCAAGATAAGAGTGGTACCCAAGTGGAGATCTGTATAGAACAATGGTGTAACCAATATAGAGTGGTACACAAGTGAAGATCTGTACAGAACAAGGGTGTACCAAGATAAGAGTGGTACCCAAGTGGGGATCTATATAGAACAAGGGTGTAACCAATATAAGAATGGTACACCAGTGGGGAGCTGTACAGAAGAAGGGTGTACCAAGATAAGAGTGGTACCCAAGAGGGGATTTCTATAGAAGAGGGTGTAACAAAGATAAGAGTGGCACCAAAGTATTGATCTGTATATAACAAGGGTGTAACCAAGATAAGCGTGGTACCCAAGTGGGGATTTGTATAGAACAAGGGTGTAACCAAGATAAGAGTGGTAGATCAATGGGGATCTGTATAGAACATTGGTGTAACCAAAATAAAAGTGGTAACCAAGTGTAAATCTGTATAGAACAGGGGTGTACCATTATAGGAGAAGAACCAAGTGAAGATCTGTATAGAACAGGGGTGTACCATTATAGGA
>NW_013671591.1:14569-17862 GCF_000517525.1 Limulus polyphemus
AAGAAGCGTTTACCAAGATGAGAGTGGTACCCAAGAGGGGATTTGTATAGAAGAGGGGGTACCAAGATAAGAGTGGTACACAAGAGGGGATTTGTATAGAAGAGGGTGTAACCAAGATAAGAGTGGCACCAAAGTGTTGATCTGCATATAACAAGGGTGTAACCAAGATAAGAGTGGTACCCAAGTGGGGATTTGTATAGAACAAGGGTGTAACGAAGATAAGAGTGGTACCCAAGTGGAGATCTGTATAGAACATTGGTTTTGCAAAAGAAGAAAAGTACCCATGTGGGCTTCTTTATTTAACAAGGGTGTACCAAGATAACAGTGGTACCCAAGCAGGGATCTGTATAGAACAAGGGTGTAACCAAGATAAGAGTGGTACCAAAGTGTGTATTTGTAGAGCACAAGGGTGTATCCAAGATAAGAGTGGTACCCAAGTGGGGATCTGTATAGAAGAAGGATGTAACCATAATAAAAGTGGTGCTGAACTGGGGATCTGTATTGAACAAGGGTGTACCAAGATAAGAGTGGTACTCAAGTGAAGATCTGTATAGAAAAAAGGTGTACCAAGATAAGTGTGGTACAGAAGTGAGGATCTATATAAAACAAGGGTGTACAAAGATAAGAGTTGTACCCAAGTAGAGATCCGTTTAGAGCATGGCTATTATACTGCAGTGTTCTAGATAACTTCAGACCTTTTCAATATTTTGTACCTGGCTATTCTACTGCAGTGTTCTAGATAACTTCAGACACATTCAATATTTTGTACCTGGCTATTCTACTGCAGTGTTCTAGATAACTACAGACCCATTCAATATTTTGTACTTATCTATTGTACTGTAGTGTTCTAGATAACTTCATGCACATTCAATATTTAATAAATGGCTATTCTACTAAAGTGTTCTACATAACTTCAGACCCATTCAATATTTTGTACCTGCCTATTCTACTGCAGTGTTCTAGATAACTTCACACACATTCAATATTTAGTAAATGATTATTCCATGGCAGTGTTCTAGATATCTCATACCCATTCAATATTTTTACCTGCCTATTCTACTGCAGTGTTCTAGAAAGCTTCAGACACATTCAGTATCTTGTACTTGGCTATTCCACAGCATTGTTTTACATAACTTAAGACCCATTCCGTATCTTAAACCTAGCGATTCTACTGCTGTGTTCTAGATATATTAAGACCCATTAAATATTTTCTACCTGGCTATTCTACTGCAGTGTTCTAGATAATTCAGACACATACAATATATTGAGCCTAGCTATTTCACTGCAGTGTTCTTGAAAACTTCAGACACATTCAATATTTTGTACCTGGCTATTCCACTGCAGTGTTCTAGATTATTCAGACCCATTCAATATTTTGTACCTGGCTATTCTACTGCAGTGTTCTAGAAAACTACAGACCCATTCAATATTTTGTACCTGGCTATTCTACTACAGCGTTCTAGATAACTTCAGACACATTATATATTATGTACCTGGCTATTGTACTTCAATGTTCTATATAACTTCAGACCAATTCAATATTTTGTACCTGTCTATTCTACAGCAGTGTCCTAGATAACTACAGACCCATTCAATATTTTGTACCTGGCTCTTCTACTGCAGCGTTCTGGATAACTTCACACATATTCTATATTTAATAAATGGCTATTCTACTAAAGTGGTCTAGATAACTTCAGACCCATTCAATATTCTGTATGAGCTATTCTACTGCAGTGTTCTAGATAACTTCAGACCCATTCAATATGTTGTACCAGACTATTCCACTGCAGTGTTCCAGATAACTTCAGACCCATTCAATATTTTTTACCTGTCTATTCTTCTGCAGCGTTCAAGATAACTTCAGACCCATTCATTATTTTGTACCTAGCTATTCTACTGCAGTGTTCTAGATAACTTCAGACCCATTCAATATATTGAGCCTTTCTATTCCACTGCAGTGTTCTTGATAACTTCAAACCCATTCAATACTTTGTACCTGGCCATTCTACTGCAGTGTTCTAGATAATTTAGACCCATTCAATATCTTGTACCTGTCTATTCTTCTGCAGCGTTCAAGATAACTTGAGACCCATTCATTATTTTGTACCTAGCTATTCTACTGCAGTGTTCTAGATAATTCAGACCCATTCAATATATTGAGCCTTTCTATTCCACTGCAGTGTTCTTGATAACTTCAAACCCATTCAATATTTTGTACCTGGCTATTCTACTGCAGTGTTCTAGATAACTTCAGACACATTCAATATTTTGTACCTGGCTATTCTACTGCAGTTTTCTATATAATTCAAACACACTCAATATTTTGATCCTGGCTATTCTACTGCAGTGTTGTAGATAACTTCAGACCCATTCAATATTTTGTACCTGGCTATTCTACTACAGTGTTGTAGATAACTTCAGACCCATTCAATATTTTGTACCTGGCTATTCTACCGGAGTGTTCTAATGCCAAGTTAAATATTTCAGTATAAATATCTAGTTCCATAACGTAAATGTGTTGCTTTTATAAACTTTATGACAGCTGAAGTCACATGACCCTGGTATTACATCATTAGATCCTAGAAGGATCCTGAAGGCCCGAGCGTTTTCTAGGCGCCCTCTATATTAATATATAAGCCCGGCAAATAAAGCGAAGTTAAAAAAGTGACGGCATAAATAATTGCAGACAGGCAGAGATAGAGATGGATAACTGAGTCAAGCGCGGTACTGACCGTAAGTAAAGTGCGTGAATCGTTGTGAAGTATAGCATGTGTATAAGTTGAACTGACTGTGGAAAATAAGTGAATTGCAAAGTTGTTTTGAGAAAGAATAAACTAGTTTTATTTTAGAAAGGACTTATATCGTTAAAGTTTCATCTGAAAAATTATTGGGGGAAATTAACAAACGACCAGAGACGCAACAATATTTTAATAAATTAAAATATAGAAAAGCAGCAGAGTTCAAAAAATAAATAGTAAAGACTATTGGTAAAAAACTAAATCATAAATAGATAAATAGATTGCTCAAACTGTAAAGACACTATGAAGTTGGACATTGTAATGACACTCAATCATATTATCGAACATAAAAAACACGATATAAATAAACATTTCGAAATGACTAATATTGTTGGGTATGTTAATCTAAAAAGCTACCTAATTACTAGGTACTCTACAGAAAACAATAATATTTTTACGTATCTGCTCGTTTGTTAATTTCCGGTATAAATTCTTCCCTAGTAACTACAGCAATACAAGTCCTTTCTTAAATAAAACTAGTTTATTCTTTCTCAA
>NW_013671591.1:18809-21594 GCF_000517525.1 Limulus polyphemus
CACAACTTCCCGTACCTTTCTCGGTATAACTGTTTGCCAGGTCGCCACTTTCCCATCTGCAATTTCCCATTTCTGGATGTCATCTTCAAGCTTCAACTGGTCCCATTGTGCCCAATTGTTCTTTGTCACAGGAATTAAGCTAGACACCTTCTTCCAAGCAGAGCACAAAACACTTGCTTGTAGAAAATTAATTATTGGCTTCAAATCTTGGCCTTTCTCCTGCTCTGCTTTAATATCTATAAATGGTTCCACTTCACCATCATCAACTCCTTCAGTCACTTCGAGTTCACCTTGATGACTCCTGGTTAGTTCAACCTCTCTTTTGCGGCAATGTCTGCAGTCATTTTTAGTTAAGAAAGGACTTGTATGATGAAGTTTTTCAGAAAAATTTTTTTTACGGGAAATTACAAATGAGCAGATACGCAAAAAATTTTACGGAAAATTAACTAACGAACGGAGACGTAACAAATTGGTGTCAGAAGTGGGATGAAAAAAATGGAAGCAAGAAGTGGCAAATCAAACTACGACTTAGCAGATTTGATGGCAGCAATATAAGAGCAGCAAAAGAAACAAGAAGAACGAGAAAGGAAACAAGAAGAGAGATTACACCAGTTGTTGGAGGAAAAAGAAAAGAAACAAGTAGAGAGACAACAGCAGTGGCAAGAAAGCCTGCAAAAGTGGCAAATTGAACAGGAAAATAAACATGAGAGATTACAGCAGTCGTTGGATAAGAAAAAAAAATAAACAACAAGAAAGTCTACAACAGTTGAGAGAAAACCAGCACACACAAATGGAAAAGTTTAGTAAATTTCAAAGTGAATTAAATACATTAAAGAATGATTTACTGTCTTTTATACAAGGAGGATATGTTAGCCATAGACCTAATCAGCTTCAGACAATGGGAAATGTCTTCCAGTCCACGCAGCTATACCCCATTGCAGACATCTTCAGTCCTGTTAGAAGTCATATTCCAGACATGAGTGTCAGCAATAGGGGTGATCAAGAACGGAGGAAGCCACAGGAATTCGATGGGAAGGCACCGTAGGAAGCATATAGAGTACAATTTGAGCTCCTGGCAGAAATGAATGGGTGGACAGAGGATCAGAAAGCAATATCTCTGACAACGAGCCTGAAGGGACAACCATTGGAAATACTTAGACAGTAGATGACAGGCACAACTATAGAGCACTGGTAGCTGCTCTAGAACTCAGGTATGGAACCCAAAATCAATCCGAAGTCTACAGTGCTAGGTTTAGGACTAGAGTCCGTGCTAAAGGGGAGAGCCTGCAAGAGCTGGCAAAGGACTTGGAAAGTATGGCACACAAGGCCTACCCAACTACACCACCCGATCTCCTCAAGTTGTTGCTGAGGGATTAGTTTGAAGATGCTTTGGACAGTCCACAACTGAAGATATAAGTGAAGCAAGCACACCCCTCTACTATGCAGGATGCAATGGCCAGAACTCTTGAATTTGAATCCTACGTTAAGTCTAGCACAGAGGTACCAAAGTTGCTACAGTCATCAGGATTCAAGGCCAGAAAAGGTCAGCTTTCAGAGAAGTTTAAGGGACTTTGCTGGCACTGTAACAAACCTGGGCACAAGAGAGCTCAATGCCAGCAACTTCAACACATGGAAGATGCCATGACAGGAAAGGCTGCTACCAAAAAAAGATTGTTGGAACTGTGGAGAACAAGGACATATGAGGAGCCAGTGTAAGAAGAATACCACCAATAAGTCAGCTTCGGGAAACCAGTAGTAATTGGTGCTGAGGGACGCCCACCAACCCCCATCGTGAAAGTCCCAACAGCTAAGTGTAAAATGGCAAGCACACATAATGTCTACATGACAGGAAAGCTGGATGGCCAAAGGTGCAACTTTGTCATAGATTCCGCATCTAAGCAAACCCTTGTAAGTATCAAGATGCTGGATCACAAAGTAGTACCAGAAGCCATACAGAAGCTCTGTGGTGTGACAGGACATTATGCAAGGTTGTGGGGACCAGTGTGGGTAACTATCGAGCTCATGGGCATGAAGAACAGACAAGAAAGTATACTTGATTGACATTGAAGACCAATGCATATTAGGGTTGTACTATTTACTACCGAGGAAGTGTGTAGTTAACTTCCATAAAAAGACGATTGGAAACAACAAAGGCCAAATTCCAGTAGGTGTTGCTGCATCTGTTGATTTGCATGTCACAGTGCTCAAGTCAACTACAATAACCCCTATGTCAGAGAAGATAATTTGGGGTAGGATAAAAGAACATCCCCAAGGAAGCCCAATGCTTGTGGAAGCAGTGGAAGACCCATCCAGGCCAGCGGATTTGAAGATTGGAAGGTCACTTGTGGTGGATCATCAAGTAGTACCTATAACAGTGGCCAATTTCTCTAAATGCGAACAGACACTTAAGGAAAGTTTGGGTGTGTGCCAGGAGGTAGAGCCAGTCAATGTTAAAGCAAGAAATACAACTATAAAGAAAGGACATACACTTCCAGAACATTTAACTGACCTCTATAAGAAGAGCATAGTCCATTTGTCATCATCACAGGCTCTTCAGGTAAAAGAACTTTTGGCGAATTATGCTGACGTCTTTTTAAAAGGAGATCATGACCTCGGCTGCACAGCCCTTGTGGAGCACAGAATAAACACAGGCAATCACTGTCCAATAAAGATTCCTCCGAGGAGAATAGCTCCAGCAAAGCGACAAGAGATAGAAAAGGTCATTGGTGGCCTAATTAAGGAAGGGATAGTCGAGAAATCAGATAATCCCTGGTCAGCTCCCGTC
>NW_013671591.1:21604-30203 GCF_000517525.1 Limulus polyphemus
GAACTACTGTGTAACACAGAGGGAACTCCTTGCTATATTAAAGAGTCTGACATATTTCCACCCTTACCTCTCTGGTGCAAGGTTTACCATCAGGGCAGATCATGCTGTGTTACGCTGGTTCAGATCATTAAAGAACCAAGAGGGACAACGGGCACGTTGGATCGCAAAAATAGACCAGTATAATTATAATATTGAATATAGAGAAGGAAAATCTCATGGTTATGGCGATGGATTGAGCCGAAGACCCTGTAAAAATGACTGCAGGCATTGCTGCCAAAGAGAGGTTGAACTAACCAGGTGCCATCAAGCTGAATTCAAGCCGACTGAAAGAGTTGATGATGGTGAAGTGGAACCAAATATATATATCAAGGCAGAACAGGAGAAAGACCAAGATTTGAAGCCAATAATTGATTTTCTAAATGCAAGTGTTTTGCACCCTGCTTGGGAGAAGGTGTCTAGTCTAAGCCCTGTGACAAAGAACTATTGGGCACAATGGGACCAGTTGAAGCTTGAAGATGGTATTCTTCTCTGGGGATGGGAAACTGCAGATGGGAAAGTGACGACCTGGCAAACGGTTATACCGAAAAAGTTAGGGGAAGTTGTGCTGTGTCAATCCCATAATTGTTTAACAGGAGGACATCTTAGAGTTAAGAAAACATTGAGTCACTTACGACAGAGATTTTACTGGATAGGTATGAGACAAATGTGGAAGAAAGGTGCAGAACATGCAGTACATGTTTTGCTAGAAGAGGACCCAAGCATAAGGGACGTGCTCCAATGAAGTTATATCAACTGGTGCACCAATGGAAAGAGTAGCCGTTGATAATACTGGTCCTCTTCCCCAAACTCACGCTGGAAACAAGTACATTTTTGTTGTGATGGATTGTTTCATCAAGTGGCCTGAGGCATATGCAATACCAAATCAGGAAGCTACGACTGTAGCTTCGGCTATTAGTGATTTTTTCTTCAGATTTTGTATGCCATATGAACTGCATTCAGATCAAGGCCGTAACTTCGAATCAGCTGTGTTCCAAGAATGCTGCAAGTTGTTTTGCATCCGAAAGACCAGGACAACGCCACTTCACCCATAGTCCGATGGGATGGTAGAAAAGTACAACTGGATACTGGGACAGGAATTGGCAAAGTTTTGTAATAGCCGCCAAGATGACTGGGATGTCTTACTCCCTCCACTTTTGATGGTCTATAGGACAGCAGAGCATGAAGCCACTGCAAACACTCCAGCAAAGTTAATGTTTGGTGGGGAACTTCGGTTGCCAGTGGATCTGTTAACAGGACGCCCACCTTATGAAGAGTTCCTGAAAATGTGTCAGAGTTTGTGAAAGTGTTATCGGAAAGGATGGATGATATTCACCATCAAGTGCGTTCAAACTTGAAAACGTCTGTTGATTCGATGAAGTTATTTTATTGTTACGCTTCCGTTCGTTAGTTAATTTTCCGTAAAAATTCTTTCCGAAGAAACTTTACCAATACAAGTCCTTTCTTCAATAAAACTGGTTTATTCTTTCTGAATACAATTTTGCGATACACTTAATTTCAACAGTCGCGTTATAACAAACGCTATAATTCACAACAAACGTCTCACATGCTCGACTCAACAATACTGTGTCCGCAGTTCAATTACACATTCATTACCGTCACGTCTTGACCATCTTATATGCACAAGACTACCGCATATCTAGTAAATGCTAGAATATTCAGGAAGGGACAGGATATTTCTAGAAGTCAATGACGCGTTACTAGGGTCACGTGACTTCCGATGTCGTAACATTATGATAAGAGATCTACTGAAGTCAGCTTTGTACCAGGAGACAAGGTGTGGTTGTATAATCCAAGGAAGACCAAAGGCTAGTCTCCTAAGTTGTCTTCTGCATGACATTGTGGATCGTCTCTCAGACGTGACTCTCTAGATAAAATGTGGTCGACGAGGTAAGCCAAAAGTGGTGCATGCCAACAGGCTTTGGCGTTATCACGGTCCAGGACATTACAGTTGGGATGAAGTGAACAAAGGAACAAATGACGCTGCTGAAGACGTGTCACATGAAAAAAGCCATTGTCAAAGAAGGAACTCTACTCGATTTTGAGATGGGAAACAGCGAAGACGTCGAAGAAGTTACTACCACTGATGTGATTGTTACCAATGATAGGATGTTTCCTGATGAAGCAGATGAACCCCACATGATGCAGAAGCCAACGAGATGGAGACCAGTATGGAAGAAGATACGTCCCGCAAAATTAAGAGACTTTGTTGAATTGTAATTTTGTGTTTGTAAATTCTGTACATTTAATTAAGTTATTGTTAATTGTTTATTGTTTAATGTAAGTGGCTATTGTTCGGGACGAACAATACTAAAGAAGGGGCAGTGTTACGACAGCGGAAGTCACGTGAACTATTAACGCGTCATGAACTTCTACAAAATTCATGTCCCTTCCTGAAGCCTCGAGTGTTTACTAGATATGCGGTATTCTTGTATACAAGACCGCCAAGAAGTGACGGCAACAATGTAATTGAATAGCAGACAGAGATAGAGACGGACAACTGAGTTGGGCGCGTGAGTCGTTCGTTGTGAATTATAGCCTAACTGTGGAAATTAAGTGTATTGCAAAGTCGTATTGAGAAAGAATAAACTAGTTTTATTTAAGAAAGGACTTATGTCGCTAAAGTTTCATCGGAAAGAAATTATACGGGAAATTAACTAACGGCCAGAGACGTAACAATATGTAAGTTTAATTGTGTATTTTCTTTATTTTTTTACATTCAAGTTCTATACTTTCTATGGTTCATTAAATAATTTCTGTCTTTCTATCAGCTTTAAGAGTTTCCAAGAATGAGCCTCCCGGTGGCCCAGCGGTAAGTCTGAAGGCTTTTAACACTCAAAATCGGATTTTAATACTTGAGGTGGACAGAACACAAATATCCCTTTGTGTAGCTTTGAGCTTAACAAGAAACAAACAATCCAAGAAATATTATATCCTCTGCTTGTACTGCCATCTGTAGATGATAACCTGAACTAGCCTCTATTTCGCTTGCTTCATTGTCTGATACTGCGTTACCATTGGGCAACATCGAGGGACGCGATCGACGTCGGAAGGGTGGCCAGTGTAGGCCTACGTGTTGCACTATGGCTGATGTGAACGATTCTACTTTATTGTTCTTTATGAGAGCTACATCGGCGCAGTGGGATTATGCGCTATCTCTTTACAATGATGTTTTAAACTTGAAAGCTGCCAAGAGAACGAAGAAAAAAGGACCAGAGGAATTTATCAACTTAGATACTTGGTAAGTTAAAAACTGCTTGTATAGTTGTATACGATTCAGTTAAGGCCGATCACCTATGCTCAACATGTCAATAGTTTCGCTTTGTGTGTCGTGCGGTTTGAGGTTACAATCGGTAATCGCGGTATGTCAAAGCGTGAACCACTTTTGAACCTTTCGCGCGAATATTAATTGAAAAGTGAACATCACGTGGTAATCAATAAGTTGTCTGGACGCGCGTGTGTCAAGGTAATATTTGTGCTTCGAAAAACTCAGTTGATCAATGGTGCCGTGGGTGTTACGCGTAGATGTAAAAGCACAACTGCAGTGTCAGTAGCTAAAAGGAAGAGATAGATTGTGGTAGTATTTGGGAAACATAAAGGATCGTAATTCTTTTCAATAATAAAATTATTTGTTGGTTCAAATGAATATCGTAATATTTATTAGTAAAATATCAAATTAATTGGTACTGGTACTTATTTTAACTTTTATTAAGAACTTAGGAATATGAGGGAAAGTAAAGAAGAGTGTGTAACAACAACTAAGTTAAGTCAATCCAATTATATTTATTATATGATTATCTCTTCTGTATCCATTTTCGATTTGGCTGGATAATGATTATATTTGTAGCTGTAATCTTAAAAAGTAAAAATTACAATAACTTCTTTGATATTTTTTCACATTTGTTTGTAACATAAGATTTTTTATTTTAAATTTGCAGGAGTTAACTTGCTATCAAAAGATAATTAATAAAACTATTTTATTAAATTGGTGCTAGTGACATTCACTCCTGAACCATAAGACAGTGTGATAAAAGGCCAATCACCCTATGAAATATAGTGATTCACTAGAACAAAAGTTAAACCAATTCAAACTAAACACACTAGACCATTAGGAAACCATTCTGTTTATAAGTTTAACTCTGTAATGAAAGCCCATTTTGTCAAAACGTAAGTCTCCGTCTAAAAAGAAATAAAAATACAGAGATTAAATTTAATATTCAAGTTTGTATTTTGTACTGTTTTTCTATATTCTTTCACTGAAACAGCCCATCATTTAGTGAACTTTAAAATGAAATAGTTATAAAAACATAAGTTATTTGTTGATTCCTCTGTTATCCAAAATGAAGAGATTCAATTTTTAAGCACTTTCTCATGACCTGAAAATATATCTTACTAGTAGTCTGTCTGTGCACTGTCTTTCTAACATGAATATTCTTACCTTAATAAGAGGACTAGTACTGTTGCCCATTTCTGTGTATTAGATTTAGTGATTATAACACTGTAGTTTTTAAATACAAAAATCCTAGTGTTACAAATAGAACCAACAAGTGTTTTCACCACATCCTAACCCTCAATAAGAAGTGTCTTTATGGTTTTATTTACAATTATAGTCTTGTCTAAATGCTTTTGTTTTTCTACAACATTAATACTCATGGATAAAGTAAGTTGCTTTTTAAGTTAGATACTCAAAATACATACTTTTTAAATATTAAAAGTAATTTTCATTTCACTAAAACCTTATGTTACAGTAACATTAGTACTTTGTATCACACAAGAACAAACAACAAAGCCACTAAATAAAAAGTGTTCTTGTGTGTTAACATGTTAATCCACATCGTGTAGGGTACAGTAAAGTTACACCTGTGAAACCTACCCATACATATATGTACTGTAATGTTTGATATAATAACCCAGGGTAATCTGGTTTTTAAGTAAAGGCAGTAAATTTACACACATCATGGCTCTAGATATATGTTGGGTAAATGTACATTTTTGCAGAAGTGACCAAGGTACACATAATTAATGAGTTATGTACTTTTAAATTAATTTTTAAACCATAAGCTCTAAATTCAGAATGGTGAGATGTAGCATGTATATACATGTGATGTAGGAGCTTAGATCTTCCTCTGTCATTTATAGTTTAACCAGGCCTTTTCTGTGTGTTTTTAATTAAATGATTGTCTGTTCTGTTCTTATTTTGTCTTTGCAGAGAGATCTACTGTTTTCCTATTGTTTCATCTTCTTCCAAACACTTTTCAATTAACTGCCATTCTTTCATTTTTTGATGGATTGACTTGAAACTTGGTAGGGTTATATCTTTGTCCAGTATGTCCAGACAGGTTTTTAATTTTTTATTTATTTAAGCCTTTTTAAAGATTTTATGGGGTAAAAAGTCAAACAACCAAAAAAATGTATATTTTGGGCTACTGTGCAGTCATACTTACAAGAATCAAGATGAAAATTGGCCCAAATAAATATCTTTTTGCATCCAACACATTGAATTACAAAAAGTTGCTTTTGAGGTCAGAGCTCACAAAAAAAGCATAATTTTGGGATTGTGGTCAATTACTTGACCGTATTTTGACCATGGGATTAGTAAAGATACTTTTCTGTAAGTTCCACAAACAAAAATAGGTGCCCTTGTCCCATTTTTAGTAATCATAGATGCCACAAACTCATAATTTTAGTATTTTTTTACAATTACTCTGCCATATTTTGTCCAATTTATATGGGATTTGGTACAAAGATACTTTTTTTACAGGTCCCATAAATACACATACAAAAATATGAGATATGCCCATTTTTGGTCACTTTAAGGGGGGTCAAAAGGTTAAATAAACCCATAATTTTAGGGAGTTTGGTGAAGTACTTGGCCATACTTTGACCAGATTACATGGGATTTAGTACAAAGATACTTTTTTACATGTCCCGAACAGAGATATAAACAATTTTGGAATTTTTGTCTTTTGCTCAGTCTTTCAGCGAGGAAAGCACAATTTGGGTTTTCGTGAAATATTGATGTGTACGTCAACCAACTTGCATGGAATTTGGTACAAAGATACTTTCTAGCATGTCTCAAGCAGTGATATAGACAGTTTTTAATTTTTCATGCACAAGCTACATTCACGTGCGAGTGTTGACTCTTTTAATTCCTCTTATGTTGTTTTGTTTTGGATTAATTAAGAATAGTGTGGAAAAAAAAACATTTGCACTTGTGTAGACTTTATCACAGTTTTTAGGCCTATTGGTTTCTAATTCTTTGCAATTTTAAGTTTTTAAAACTATAAACATTTATTTTTCAAACAAGTATTTTATCTTGTGTGTATTGTAAACAACTTATCAAATGAATTTTAGTTTCCTGTAGTATTTGTAATAAAAAATGACATTTTATTGAATGAAATCCTTTTGCAGAAACAATAGCGATAATGTGTGTATATGCATAATAAGATAAGAACAACAAATGTTAGGTGTTTAGGAAGGTTTTTGTATACTAATGTCCCTTGTTTTTATTAACGTACAAGTTGGATGTTTGTGTGTGCTTACTGCATATATCTAATAGCTACACGTACTTATCAGTATACAGTTTATAATATTTGTTAAAACAGTCTGAGATATAGTCCATAACATTCATTCATCTTGGCATACAATAAAATGTTTTTGTGTTATTTAAAAACATAAGATAAACAAACTGGTATAGTGTGAAATCAAACAAGCATCATTAAAGTTAGGTAAAAATTAACATTCCCCGACTTGATAGCATTGTTTGAACAAGATACGTGAATGACAACTATGTGTGTGACAGTTACACAGATAGTTATTAGAAGAATAAAATTATTCAAAGTCATGGAGCTCTCCTACTGACTAAGTGTTGACCTGTGTCAAACTTTTAATCTTGTGTTGGAAGCAAGATGAACATTATTTGTTCTTGCAGTGACCCAAACCATAAGTACTGAGTTTGAGGTAAGTCTGGGACTATAGCGTGTTACTTGCCTTGTTTAGTTTAATTAATTTTAACAAATATTCTAATTAAATCATTTAAGCATTCAAATTTTCTTAAAATTTCAGCAGTGTTTTCCAGGTTTGATTTGTAGAATGCTAACCTTATTAGAAGATATAAATATAAACTGAGTGTTAATGTTATTTCCAGATACCATAAAAACAGGCTGATTATACATATGTATTTCCAGATACCATAAAAACCGGCTGATTATACATATGTATTTCCAGGTATCATCAAGATAGAATGATTATACATATGTATTTGCAGGTATTGTAAAGACAGACTGATTATACATATGTATTTCCAGGTATTGTAAAGACAGACTGAATATTGCTATGTATTTCTAGGTATCATGAACAGCTTCCAAAGATCATACATGCAAGAAGGGATCCTCACATCACTCATGAAGAGTTGGTACAGATAACGAAGTGGAAACTGATTGTAAGTGATACATTTGCAACCTTTCCTGTGTTCTCTCATTGGAAGAAGATTTGAAATGCTACTCTATTAATTTATTCCCACTCTGTGAAATGAAATATTTTAAATTCAATGTTACTCCACCAAAGATATATTGTGACAAGTATATTATCTTATTAAAAATTGCAAATGTTTATAAAAATAGTTGTGGACAGTGTGGTATAAATATAAGATATATGTATGTATCATGTACAAGTTGGTGTAAGTATAAGTTACATGTATGTGTCATGTACAAGTTGGTGTAAGTATAAGATACATGTATGTGTCGTGTACAAGTTGGTGTAAGTATAAGATACATGTATGTGTCATGTAAGAGTTGGTGTAAGTATAAGATACATGCATGTGTCATGTAAGAGTTGGTGTAAGTATAAGATACATGTATGTGTCATGTACAAGTTGATGTAAGTATAAGATACATGTATGTGTCATGTACAAGTTGATGTAAGTATAAGATACATGTATGTGTCATGTACAAGTTGATATAAGTATAAGATTTGTGTATGTGTCATGTACAAGTTGATATAAGTATAAGATACATGTATGTGTGATGTACAAGTTGGTATAAGTATAAGATTTGTGTATGTGTCATGTACAAGTTGGTGTAAGTGTAAGATTTGTGTATGTGTCATGTACAAGTTGGTGTAAGTAAGATTTGTGTATGTGTCATGTACAAGTTGGTGTAAGTATAAGATTTGTGTATGTGTCATGTACAAGTTAGTGTAAGTATAAGATACACGTATGTGTCATGTATAATTTGGTGGAAGTACATGATTTGTGTATGTGTCATGTACTAGTTGGTGTAAGTATAAGATTTGTGTATGTGTTGTGTACAAGTTGGTATAAGTATAAGATTTGTGTATGTGTCATGTACAAGTTGGTGTAACTATAAGATACATGTATGTGTCATGAATAATTTGGTATAGGTATAAGATTCGTATATGTGTCATGTACAAGTTGGTGTAAGTATAAGATTTGTGTATGTGTCATGTACAAGTTGATGTAAGTATAAGATTTGTGTATGTGTCATGTACAAGTTGATGTAAGTATAAGATTTGTGTATGTGTC
>NW_013671591.1:31203-40027 GCF_000517525.1 Limulus polyphemus
TAAGATACATGCATGTGTCATGTAGAAGTTGGTGTAAGTATAAGATACATGCATGTGTCATGTAGAAGTTGGTGTAAGTATAACATATATGTATGTGTCGTGTACAAGTTGGTGTAAGTATAAGATACATGTATGTGTCATGTACAAGTTGATGTAAGTATAAGATACGTATGTGTCATGTACAAGTTGATGTAAGTATAAGATACGTATGTGTCATGTAGAAGTTGGTGTAAGTATAAAATACATCTATGTCTCATGTATAAGTTGGTATAGGTATAAGATACATGTTGTGTTTGAGTATAAGTTACATGTATGTGTTGTGTACAAGTTGGTGTAAGTATAAGGTACATGTATGTGTTGTATACAAGTTGATGTAAGTATAAGATACATGTATGTGTCGTGTAGAAGTTGATGTAAGTATAAGATATATGTATGTGTCATGTAGAAGTTGATATAAGTATAAGATACATGTATGTGTCATGTAGAAGTTGATATAAGTATAAGATACATGTATGTGTCGTGTACAAGTTGGTATAAGTATAAGATACATGTATGTGTCGTGTACAAGTTGGTGTAAGTATAACATATATGTATGTGTCGTGTACAAGTTGGTGTAAGTATAAGATACATGTATGTGTCATGTACAAGTTGGTGTAAGTATAAGATACGTATGTGTCATATTCAAATTGGTGTAAATTTAAGATTTGTGTATGTGTTGTGTACAAGTTGGTGTAAGTATAAGATACATGTATGTGTCATGTATTAGTTGGTGTAAGTATAAGTATCAATATAAGTAACAGAATACCATGAAATATTAACTTGTTTCATTGGCAGGTCATCATCTATAAATTAAAAATGTTTGTATTTTTTAAAGGTTAGCTATGTATGTTTATGTAAAAAAGCTTCATGTAGTTATTCTTAAGATTACAAAATCCATCTGTAATCCTGATTGATTTCTGTGTGCAGTGTCAATCTGTGGTCCTGATTGATTTTTGGGTGTAGTGTGTGAATTGTAAATGAGACTATGTATTTCCATTGTAAGAAAACTATTGCATTTGGTCATTGTTCCATGGAAGTTCACACAACAATCATCTTTTGTAACATTTTAAATTAAGGTTGGACTGTTATTTATTTTCTTCAACATAAAATATTGTTAATGCATTGGAGAGGATAATATTTAGTTAATAACTGAGCTCTGAATGCATTCTAGCCCATGTTTGTGTTGGGCAAAGAATATGTGTTGTGTAATTCACCAAAACTGTGCCCCTCTTAATTCTTGGGATGTAAAAACCTTGAATTATTAAGTATTCTAGTAGACATAAGTTTTATAAAATTTTAAATAGTTTTGTGGTTTCTAAAGAGTCTAAGTTGAGGATGTTGACTATTGAGGAAAGTGTGAAGCTTAAGTTCCAAATTCAAAAGATTTTCATATATGAATTGACACCATGTAACAGGGAGCATCCTCCTGATGTTCCAACATTTCATTCATAAAATACGTAGCAAGTAGATTAAGGCATATAATTCTAGTACTTTTCACTTGAAATTAATCTAAAATAATTAAATATTATTAATTAAATAAATATTAAAGTTTTTATTTCACCTCTCATTGTTTAGAGAGGAAAATTTCGTCCTCGCTTAATGGACCTTGTTAGGATCAACACAGAAGCAGCAGTCAAACAGACCAGTAAAAAAGCCTTTCGAAAACTTCCTAACATCTCCAATGCTATTACAGCTCTTACCACATTGAAGGGAGTTGGTCCAGCCACAGCCTCAGGTATGTCCAGCTATAACTTCACGATCAGCAATACTGGTAATTAATACCCACATATTGGTCTTCTATGCCCAGCTCTAACTGCACAGGCAGCATTACCACTAGTTTAAACCCATTGTGATAACAGTTTAGTTAAACGACCTTTACACTCCAGATCTAAATATATGTTTTTGTTACTACCAACGTTTCTCTTTTACAGCTTCTTCAGGGTTAATACATACAAACTGTTTGATATTGAAGTATACGTTAATTTATAAAATTGATTGTGATGTTCCATCTCTCGAGTCTGTCACACGTGTCTCCAACAATGTATAAAATATCATTGTTCTTTCATTATTGTTCTGATATAGTATACTTGTATTACGTAGCTATACTAACATGTGACAAATATTACTAAAATAAAATATAAAAATAAAGAGAAACGAAATATGTTTTATGATTAAATGAAAACACACAGACAGAAAATAGAAGTTGCTAAGAAACAATAGTAAGTGGAAAGGATTTGAAATTTACTAGAAGTGTCAAAAACTAATTGTAAGACTGTGTGGTACTCCAGAGTAAGTGGTGTTTTGGTTACATGTACCATACGTTGTCTCTGTTCATTTTATCATTAATGAGTATAGCTTCCATGTATTTTCTGTCTCTAAAATCTTTGGTTTTTTGTAAAATACAAACTTTAAATGTGTTCTAAGATGCATGTGTGGAAAGGTTTTCCGGTTTCTCCTATATATGTGTCAAAATCATTTGTATTATATGTGGAGACACATCAATGCGCTACATACACATGACTAACACAAAACCACTCCAGCAGAACATTTCCTACACAAACATGGATCCCCAAACACAGAAAACCAGAACCCATTTAAAGTTTGTATTTTACAAAAAACCAAAGATTTTAAACAGAGAAAATACATGGAAGCTATACTCATTAACAAGAAAATGAACAGAGACAATATGTGGTACACGTAACCAAAACACCATTTACAAAACAACTAATTATATCAATAATGTTACGACAGCGGAAGTCATGCGATGCTGGGAGCATGCATGCTGGAGTTTCTAGAAGGATCAGGAATTATCAAGGAACCCTGTGAATGTCCGAGTGTTTGCCAGGCACCCTTTTTTTTAGTATATAAGCCTAGCGAGTAAAACCAGCACGATTCAAGAGATATAGATATGCAGATAGATTGAAGATAGAGATAATTGAGTCCAGTGAACAGTAGGCACCATAAGTAAAATGTGTGAATCACTGTGATTTATAGCGTGTGTTATAAAGGTTCGTAAGTTGGAATTTCTGTGTATTACAAAGTTGTATCGAGAAAGAATAAACTAGTTTTAATTAAGAAAGGACTTGTATCGCTGAAGTTCCTCGGAAAGAATTTATACCGGAAATTAAAAATGAGCAGATACGCAACAATACATTTTACACTTATTACTTCCAGTTTAAGACTTGCTTTTCTGTGTTTTTTTTTTGTATTTTACAAAAAAACAAAGATTTTAGAGATAGAAAATACATGGAAGCTATACTCATTAATGATAAAATGAACAGAGACAATGTATGGTACATGTAACCAAAACACCACTTACTCTGGAGTAACACACGGTCTTACAATTAGTTTTTAACACTTCTAGTAAATTTCAAATTCTTTCCACGTACTATTGTTTCTTAGCAACTTCTATTTTCTGTCGGTGTGTCTTCATTTAATCATAAAACATATTTCGTTTCTCTTTATTTCTATATTTTATTTTAGTAATATTTGTCACATGTTAGTATAGCTACGTAATACAAGTATACTATATCAGAACAATAATGAAAGAACAATGATATTTTACACGTTGTTGGAGACACGTGTGACAGACTCGAGAGATGGAACATCACAATCAATTTTATAAATTAATTTATACTTCAATATCAAACAGTTTGTATGTATTAACCCTTTAGAAGCTGTAAAAGCAAAACGTTGGTAGTGTTAAGACAGCAGAGGTTACGTGACGCTGAAGACGTGTCACCTGAAAAAGCCACTGTCGAAAAAGAAATTCTACTCGATTTTGAGAAGGGAGACAGTGAAGCCCTTGATGAAGTTACTACCACTGATGTGACTGTTACCAATGATAGGACATTTCCTGATGAAGCAGATGAACCCCCACTTGAAGCAGAAGCCAATGAGACGGAGACCAGTATGGAAGAAGATACGTCTCGTAAAATTAAGAGACTTTGTTGAATTTTAATTTTGTGTTTGTAAATTCTGTACATTTAATTAAGTTATTGTTAATTGTTTATTGGTTTAATGTAAGTGGCTATTGTTCGGGATGAACAATACTAAGGAAGGGGCAGTGTTACGACAGCAGAGGTCACGTGACGCTAGTAACACGTCACGCGCTTCTAGAACGTTCATGAAGCGTCGGGAGGTTACTAGATTTTGGTATTCTTGTACATATAAGACGCTCAAGATATGACGGCAACAATGTGTAATTGAACTGCGGACAGAGAAAGACGTATTGTTGAGCACATGAGACGTTCGTTGTGAATTATAGCGCTTGTTATAGCGCGACTGTGGAAATTGAGTGTATTGCAAAGTTTTATTCAGAAAGAATAAACCAGTTTTATTTAAGAAAAAGACTTGTATCGCTAAAGTTTCTTCGGAAAGCATTTTTACGGAAAATTAACTAATGACCAGGGACGTAACAGTAGTAATAAAAACAAATATATTTAGATCTGGAGTGTAAAGGTCATTTATCTAAACTTTTATCACAATCTGTTAAATCCCTCCAGCAGTTTAAACCCAGTGATTGGTGTATTCAATGTCCATCTCTAACTGCAATGGAAGCATTACCACTAGTTTAAACACAGTGATTGATGTATTCAAGGTCCACCTCTAACTGCACTGGTAGCATTATCACTAGTTTAAACCCAGTGATTGATCTATTTAATGTCCATCTCTAACTGCACTGGTAGCATTATCACTAGTTTAAACCCAGTGATTGATGTATTCAATGTCCACCTCTAACTGCACTGGCAGCGTTACCACTAGTTTAAACCCAGTGATTGATGTATTCAATGTCCACTACTAACTGCAATGGCAGCATTACCACTAGTTTAAACCCAGTGATTGATGTATTCAATGTCCACCTCTAACTGCACTGGCAGCGTTACCACTAGTTTAAACCCAGTGATTGATGTATTCAATGTCCACTTCTAACTGCACTGGCAGCTTTACCACTAGTTTAAACCCAGTGATTGATGTATTCAATGTCCACCTCTAACTGCACTGGCAGCTTTACCACTAGTTTAAACCCAGTGATTGATGTATTCAGTGTCCACCTCTAACTGAACTGGCAGCATTACTGATAACTTGTACATTATTATTGATGTATTCTTAACTTAGATCAACATTAAATTTCTTTTATTGACATTTAAAAAGTATTTGAATGATAAGTTTTGTTTATTGTTAAATGACCCAATTGATTAAATAATCTTGATAATCAACTTTCTCTCAGATTGATTTAGTAAAGGCTTCATAAGTTCACAGCAAAGTCTTTAGTAAATACTTTATTAAAAATATTTTTTTTTGTGTGTATAACAGACTTGTAATATTTATTAAAAGCTTACCAAATTTCATGAAGATACATTTAGTACATTCAGTGTTATGTGTAGTTTTATGATTACTAGTCAGTTAAAATGACTAAGCCCATATACAGAGAGTTAATAGGCTCATAATATATGTGTTAGGACTGTAGTTTTTGTGTTTAAGTATTTTAGTAACCAACTAGCTATATATGCCTTTCCTTTTCATTTCTTTTGTAGCCATTTTGGCAGCAGGATACCCTGATCAAGTTGCATTCATGGCTGATGAAAGTATGTTATCAACACCAGGTGTTGAAGCAGTTGACTATACTTTAGCAGAGTATTTGAATTATCATGAGCAGATCAAGAAGTGCTGTGATCAACTTAACAAGAAAAGTTAGTATCACCTTTTAAATTTTTATTAAATGAAGAAAAGAAAAATACAGATACAAAGCAGTTCTTCAGTATTCTAAGGAAAGGAAAACATTATATTTAGCAAAATCTTTAATTGTAACATACTTATTGTAACATTGTTATTGTATGTTATATTATCTTA
Organism: Limulus polyphemus; assembly: GCF_000517525.1. Taxonomy (NCBI): domain Eukaryota; kingdom Metazoa; phylum Arthropoda; class Merostomata; order Xiphosura; family Limulidae; genus Limulus; species Limulus polyphemus. The sequence continues at coordinate 37,096 of NW_013671591.1, forward strand.
TTGATTTAAATAGATGCCTATTAATGGTGACGATATATTTTGGTGATCTTGTTGGATATAAAAACATGTAGACTGAGATGACTTTCAAACTTTAATTAAACCAATTTTCTTTATGTCTATGAAATTAACATTATAATGTATGCTATAATTTGAATTTTTATGTTATCTAAGTTTAATTACTTTGTTTTAAAGGAAACCTCTCAAAAAAATACTTAACTCTGTGATGAAAACCTACTTACTATCACTAGAGTTACATACTTACTTTGTATGAGATGTGTAAGTATGTAACTCTAGTGAAAGTTTTTTACAAAAATGAAACTAATGGATGAAGTTGTTTTAAATTTGACATGAAGGTCCTAAAAGTATCTAGTTTCTGAAAAATAAGATATTTAATTTTGATTTTTTCTATTATCTGTAATAAAACATTCGTCACTGAATGTAGTTATTTGCACTTGGACTCTGAATAGTTCACCTGCAAGGTGTTAAGTTTAAAAATACTATTTCTTATTTTACAGTTTTCACATTTCATTTGCATAATCTCTAGAACCTTCCAAGTTTTTAAGTTAAATTTTTATATATTTTTTTTTCTAGTTATTATCATCAACGTACAGTGCAATGAAATGTTTAAAATTAAGAAGTGGATATATATATATACCTTTTAGCTCTTTATAGAAGTATTTTGCTACTTTTTTTTTAATACTCATAAATTCATGTCTTTAACTTTTCACTTAGTTTATTTTTAATTTTCCTTTCCAATTATTTGTCTTTTATTCTTGATACCAGTATGCCAAAGTGTGCTCATGGTGCTCTATTGTTATTATAGGGCAACACTCATTAAATTCTCTCACAAACACTCGTACATGCGAATGATGCCATCTTACTAGGACATTTTCACAAGTTAAGTCATCACAAGTTAAATGTATAGAAATTATATACCTTTCAAATATGCATTTTAAAACATAAATAATACATAATAAATTAAGATATAAACATAAAACCTGAATGAAATCTAAACTAAACAAATACATATAAGGTGAAAAACACTTGCCAAGCACTATGTACCCTTAGAGAGAACAATTGATTAAGCTTCTTTTCTATCTCCTACTACAGATCCACACTCCTAGAGGTTTCTATAACTTAATATCGGGAAATTTGCTCTTTCTATTGGTTATATGCATGCCATTTAACTTAAACGTGTTATCTGTAACATAAGCTTATGTTGAATCCAGATGCCAACTCTTGGACTACTCTTTTACCAATGAATAGTGGAATTGATTGTCACATTATAACATCCTTGCAGATGAAAGGATGAGCATGTTTGGTGTGACAGGGATTCGAACCAATGACCTTCAAATTGCGAGTCAAAAGCCCTAACCACCAGGCCTTCAAGTAAAGCAATGTGGATGCTTTGAATACATAGAATATGGCTATCTTTCTGCATTACTAGAATTTCTAGTAGGCAGTGTCTTCTATAAGAGCTCTTAAACTTGAGAACTGTAACAGTGAGCAGATCGTGTTTTAAGTGTTTCTCTTTAAAATAAAGGAATAAACTTAGATAATATAAAACTTTAAATTATAATGTACTTGATAATAATTTAATTAAACTACATTTACAGTAAAGTGGTTTCACTGAATTTAGAATGTAACTCAGTAACATGCAGACCGAGGGTTAACAGGGTTTAAAAACAGCATCATTGCTGTAGCTAAACTGCAGTTTTCTTGTCACGTGATCCACAAGCTTTGAAAATCTTGCCTTTAGCAGTGGTTCACTCTTAGCAACATAAGCTGGCAATGTACATGAGTATGTAGATGCTAGGTACATGACATCCAAAGTCCCATAACTGTATTCACTGGGAAACGGAAATAAATTTTGCATCCCTTGATGTTTGCCACTCCCTCCTTCTATACTTTGCCTTAAGATCTACAATGTACATATAGTTAGTTGACACAAGTGTATATAGTCGTTAGAAAGAGCTCTATTTATACTATACTCAACCAACTTCCAGTATTCACTGGCTGACAGTGTTCATGTAACTGCCATTCGTATTGTTGTCTGCTTGATCAACTATAGCACTTACAGTTAAACTGTATTTAGGTCTTGCTTTTATATTTTAGTAAAATATGTATTATTTTTGTTTTAAAATACATATTTCAATGGTTTAATGATTTTCATAAGTTTAACTAGCCACCTGCATTGTGAAAGGATATAAACAAGATGGCATTTACATGTGCCATCTGGTTTTGGCAATGTGAGTCTGTGGGGAGTCTGCCGAAATACCCTCATAAAGACTCGTGGCTATCAGTTGATGTATGGGATAAATGATAGTAGAAGAAGAATTTGAAAGGAAAATTAAAAATATACTGTAAGTGAAAAGATAAAGACGTGAAATTACGCACATAAGAAAAACATGACTATTCTAGTGGATTTCTATGAAGAGTTGAAAGGTATGTAGATATTTCTATTTGTTAATTTTAAACATTTAATTGCACTATATGTTGATGATGATAACTAGTTAGTGATATGGTAGAGAAAATAGATAATAAAATATAGAAATATTTACCTTAAAAACCTGATATTCATTTATGTGATTCTACAAATGTGCAAACTGAAATATTTCATACATTATCAGTGAGTAAAGACTTGCTACAAAGTAGACTAAACTGAATTATTTCATACATTATCAGTGAATGAAGACTTACTACAAAGTAAACTCAATTATTTCGTACATTATCAGTGAGTGAAGACTTGCTACAAAATAAACTAAATTATTTCATACATTATCAGTGAATGAAGACTTGCTGCAAAGTAGACTCAACTGAAATATTTCATACATTATCAGTGAGTGAAGACTTGCTACAAAGTAATCTGAATTATTTCATACATTATCAGTGAGTAAAGACTTGCTACAAAGTAGACTGAATTATTTCATAC
>NW_013671591.1:41027-52417 GCF_000517525.1 Limulus polyphemus
TCCGTTCTTAGTTAAAACTAGTTTATTCTTTCTCAATACAACTTTGCAATACACTTAATTTCCACATTCACTTTAACTTAAACACACGCTATAATTCACAACGATTCACGCACTTTACTTACGGTCACTATAGCTCGCTCACTCAATTATCTGTCTCTATATCGGTCTATCTGCAATTATATCTCCAGTTGCCAGGAACAGTCATGATCCTTCTAGAAACTCATGACGTGTTGCCAGCGTCACGTGATTTCCGCTGTCGTAACACTGCCTTTTCCTTAGAATTGTTCATCCCGAACAACAGCCACGTACATTAAACCAATAGATAATTAACAATAATCTGATTAAATGTACAGAATTTACAAACACAAAATTAAAATTCAACAAAGTCTCTTAATTTTACGGGACGTATCTTCTTCCGTACTGCTTTCTGTCTCATTGGCTTCTGCTTCACGTGGGGGTTCATCTGCTTTATCAGGAAATGTGGTAGTACCTGATGATGACAAAACCTTGTCTAGTATCTATCAGTTAACATATAAAACTGTGTCTTTAAGAACTAGTATTTATCAGTTAACATGTAAAACTGTGTCTTAAAGAACTGGTATTTATAAGTTAACATGTAAAACAGTGTTTTTAAGAACTGGTATTTATCAGTTAACATGTAAAACAGTGTCTTTAAGAACTAGTAATTATCATTTAACATGTAAAACTGTGTCTTTAAGAACTCGTATTTATCAGTTAACTTGTAAAATAGTGTCTTTAAGAACTAGTATTTATCAGTTAACTTGTAAAACAGTGTCTTTAAGAACTAGTATTTATCAGTTAATTTGTAAAACATTTTGAAAATAATACCAACTCAAAAGACTCTTTTTATATAGTTTGATTGTGTTACTTCTGTTCTTTCAAAAAGGTTATATTTTGTGATAATCAGTTTTTCATCAAGACTGCTTCACTAAAGGCCATAAGTGTTCCTTATGCACAGTAATTGACACGAGGCTCTGGGAATCCACAGAAACTGTTTACAGTCCAAATCATCAGGGCCTACTATCATGGGGAGTCAAATGACACATTCCTGATTTGATATTACAGAGATTTTTTTTGGTGTTTTCTATTTCACACTCCGTATTATTGTGTCAGTGTTAGTTAATTATCAATATTTCATAACCAAGTGTACGTAAAGAGGTGGGTACCAGTTTGTTTCCTGGTTAAATGAAATTGAGTTAGAAATATTTTAGCTTCAGTCATTTAGACCAGTGGCCATGTATCACCCAAAATGAATGAGAAACTGTTAATAAAGGATCTCACTAAAAGAAATATGGAACTTGATTCCTTGAACCACATTCTTTTTCATACTGTTGTCTCATTTAGTTGCAGTCTTTATTATCGCATCAGTTAGGTTTGTATAAGGTAAATTTAACTGAAAAGAATGTTATGAAGTGTCTTATTATAATGCTTAATGAGATACATGGTGCCAAAAGGGGGTTCCTGCAGTAAAAAGTATTTTAAGTAAATAGAAAAAAACTATCTTAGATGATGTAAAAGAAAAAAATCTAAGTAATAACATCTATGTACACCAATTTCTATAGAAAATTTAGATTAACTTTTGGTAAAAGAGTTTGAAATGGTCAATCTGCTGGAAAGCTTTTTTGTTGGAGAAGAAGTTTATCAGGATTTTGTGTCTTATGTCTTGCTTGGTTAGCTGGTGTTTGTAAACAAGACTTGTGATTGGCTAGTTTTTCTTTCATTCTGTGCTGTGATCTCTTTGAGCAATAGTGAAAGAGTTGGACTTAATCTGTCTTAGAGTGTTTTGTGTTGCCTTTGTTCAGAGTATCTTCCTGTTTCTCCTATTTAAGACATTCCACAGGGAACACTTGTTACAATACTTAAATTAGAGACCATTCACTGATCACTCTGGTTTTTAAGTTCAAAACATGCTGGGTTACAAACTTAATTTAATATTCAGCTGAAATCACTGCCATAAACTGATAACAAATGTTTTCTTCAAGTTTTTGGAGATATTTGTGTCCACACTCAGCTGAAATCACTGTCATAAACTGATGACAACTGGTTTCTTCAAGCTTTTGTCCATATTTGTAGCCACCCCAAACTGAAATCACTGCCATAAACTGATAACAAATGGTTTTTTCAAGCTTTTGAAAATATTTGTGGCCACCCTCAGGTGAAATCACTGCCATAAACTGATGACAAATGGTTTCTTCAAGCTTTTGAAAATATGTGTGGCCACCCTCAACTGAAATCACTGCCATAAACTGATAAAAAATGGTTTCTTCAAGCTTTTGTAGATATATGTGGCCACCCTCAGCTGAAATCACTGCCATAAACTGATGACAAATGGTTTCTTCAAGCTTTTGGAGATATATGTGGCCACCCTCAACTGAAATCACTGCTATAAACTGATGACAAATGGTTTCTTCAAGGTTTTTGAGATACTTGTGGCCACCCTAAACTGAAATTACTGCCACAAACTGATGACAAATGGTTTCTTCAAGGTTTTTGAGATACTTGTGGCCACCCTAAACTGAAATTACTGCCACAAACTGACGAAAAATGGTTTCTTCAAGCTTTTGTAGATATTTGTGGCCAGCCTCAGCTAAAATCACTGCCACAAACTGATGACAGATGGTTTCTTCAAGCTTTTGGAGATACTTGTGGCCACCCTCAACTGAAATCACTGCCATAAACTTATAACAAATGGTTTCTTCAAGCATTTAGAGATACTCAGTGGGAATTGAATTCAAGGCATCTTGAAGTACTGTCCAGAATTCCTTCTTTGACTTAGACTGTCTTTGCTCTTTTACTTGATCAGGATTGTCCCCCCCACACTTAACTCTATTGAGGTCTAAGCCTTTCTGTAAGATACTGTTTTACTGCATTGACCATATGTTTGGATCCTTAATATATTGAGAAACAGAATTTCTGCATAGTGAATGAGTACTTGAATATGTTGGGCAAATTTCAGAACACTATGAATATGGTAGAGATCAACAGCTCTAACTGTGATTAAATAGACCCATACTTAGACACCACCTCCATCATGCTTAAAGTTTAATCACTCACTATTCCTGGGATTAACAGACTGTGTGTGTGTTTAAAATCTCAAACTTTGACCAAAGTACTCTTCTCCACATACAGGTTGATCAATCTTGGCTATTTGCAAACTTAAGTCTCTTCTGCTTGTTTCTGTTTTATTTCAGCCTTTCTTGATGTCATTTGCATCATGCTGTAGAAGGGTCAACTTTAACACCAGTGGTTTCTTGAAGTTCTACAGCAAGGAAGCTGGTAGATTTGCATCTGTCTCTGAGCAAAGTAAATCTAACATACTTAACATCTAATATGAAAATCTTGGGTGATCTTCTAGGCCTACTCTTGTCAACTGTGGTAGCAGTTGTGTCTTTTGACAACTCCAGTTTTTGATACTTTAGTCTTTTCAGAAATGTTCTTAAAAAATTATTGTCTTGTCATACTTCGTCAGAAACAGTGCATTTTGCAACCATATTTTTACTTGAAAATAAAACAGTTAAGTTAGAGCCACAGAATAAAGAAGGGTTGATCTACTTTTTAAAAATTACTCTAACAATCAATCAAATATCATTTTTAATACTTTTATAATAGAAAAATCAATAAAAGTGTGGAATGCTAGTTGATGTTAGTATAATAGCCACAGCATTACAACATCTACATACCCCAGATTTTAGAAAATTAATGATTGTCACATGTGATATTCTTACATCTCATTTTTTATAATTAATTTAAACCAAACACATGATTTGGAAGGTATTTAAATAAATAAGAGTTTTCTGTTGACATTTTGACTTATTTCATCTTGACAGCTATTGACCAGAAGACTGAATGGTAACCCCTAACCTACAGTAAGGTATGGGGTAGATCAAGTGGGGCCGTATCTCAGGCAAGGTTGTTGGGGATTTACATAAAATTAAAGATACTCTGACTACCAAGACATAGGCAGGTTCTGATACTCTGTGCTATTTTTTCAGAAGTAATATCATTAGGTAAGATTTTATCTTTCAATATGACATTGACCCCAAGTATACAGTTAATGTAGTGAAAACCTATTTGGAAGGTAAAGAGGCTGATTGAACACTCGTAAATAACTTGTAGCCTTCACTATGTCTGGATGTGAAGAACATCGAGGCCATGTGGAGCTAAATGGCAAGCAAACAACTTGGACAGATTGTGGGAAGTGTTACAGGATACTTGGAACGACATTCCACAGTCTTTCATTAATAAACTGAATGGAAGAATAAAAACTTGAACAGATTGTGGGAAGTTTTACAGGATACTTGGAACAACATTCCACAGTCTTTAATTGATATGATGTACGGGAGAATGAAAGCACAGTGTCAAGCTAAGAACTCACAATACCAAATTTTTATGTTCTAACCAATGTATTTATTTGTCTTTTTTTATTTATTTTCTGTCATAATGCATTATGCTTGTGTTTACATTATATACCCACTTTGTTTTCTAATACTGCATTTGCACCAGTGTATGTAACCATTGGTGGTTTGGCCTGGAGGTTGTTAATGTTTGAAATAGAATTTAACTGAAACTTCTGGAAGGAGGGAAGCACAACAGGCTTCCAAACCACAGACCTAGAGAAATCCAGAAAATTGTAGAGAAATGAATAAGGAAATCTTTCAAGATTTTAAATCCATTTTACACATTTTTAAATATATTAACTTGTTTACATCTTACAACGTATGTTTACAGCAATTCTGTATACTATGAGAATGTAAGAATAATTGGTCCACTCCTTACTAGACATGCTGATATTGATAGCATGGGAGTGTTTGGGTATTGAGGGAATTCTTACTAGACATGCTAATATTGGTAGCATGGGAGTGTTTGGGTATTGAGGGAATCCTTACTAGACGTGCTAATATTGGTAGCATGGGAGTGTTTGGGTATTGAGGGAATCCTTACTAGACATGCTGATATTGGTAGCATGGGAGTGTTTGGGTATTGAGGGAATCCTTACAAGATGGGTTGATATCATTGCTACAATGAGAAAGTTTATATATCTGTAAAAATAACTGGGACACATCTTAGAAGACGTGTTGATATCATGATAATGTTTAGATATTCATAAGAAAGATCGAAGCACTTCTTACAAGACATGTTGATATTGTTCCCACCATGATAATGTTTGGATATCTATCTGTAAGCATGACTGAGGCAGTTCTTAGAAGACGTGTTGATATCATTACTACCATGAGAATGTTTGGATATCTATAAGTGTAAGTGAGGCACTACTTACAAGATGTGTTGATACAATTGCTACCATGAGATTACTCAGGCATACCTAAGAAAGATTGAAGCACCCTTTACCAGACATGTTTATGTCATTGCTACCATGAAGCTGCTCACGTATATTTAGAAGGACTGAGGCACTCCTTACAATATGTGTTGATATCTTTGTTATCAGGAGAATGTTTGGATATCTGTAAGAACCATTGGGGAAAAATCAGCATCAATCTTTCACATAAACGTTTTCTTCTAGCACGTATTGGGGGGGGGGGGGTAAAACTTGGGTGCTGTGACAAATTCAAAAACTTGCAAAATCCCAGAACCATTTATTATTTGCAAGATTTTCTGTGTAGTTTTTAGTAAATAGTTGTTTTCACCAAGCATTAGTTGTGAGCACGTGATATCCGGTTTACGTGTGTAGTATATTCAGGTGAAACCGATCTTATTTGGAGGGACAAGATAGCTCCACAGAATAACAGGAGATTCAACAGGATAGTTATTACATAATTTTTCTCAAACAGGCCGAGTTTGTGAGAAGCAAATGAAGAGACTGGACATAATTATAATTATATTTAGTAACAGAAACACTGTTTGTGTACTGGTTTAGAATGCTGGACTGGATCATAAGCTGTTTTCTCTACAACTGTTTTAAACTCATGTTACATAATTCAAAAATAACATCAGATTTACCCAGATTAACTAGTCATTGAAGGATAATGTGAAACAATGCAGCCGAATCTGCCTAGAGGCAGGCCAGGTGTTACCTCAAAATAATGACAAATTATTAACTATAAGAAATTATTTACAAGTCAACTGGATTCAGATTTATAGTAAATCAATAAAGATAAATGCAGAGGTACCCATATATTTGCAAAACTGTCTTTGAAACTCAATGCTTATTCTTCCAATTGGGGAGGTGGCATTGAATGTCGATCTTCTTCCTGGTCGTACATCGACTAGTCTTCAGTCCATTTGATGACCATCTCTTGGCAGTACTGCTTTAGTAGCTGGATCTTCTGCACTGTCAGGACGACGATGATGGTGCATGGGGTAATTGGCAGGTTAATCCCTGACTTTTTTAAGGTTGTTCATGGGTTTGTGGTCATTGCTTGGTTGTCTGTCAAAGTAGAGGCTCCTTAATTGACCCAGGAGGTCCTCACTGTTGACAATGGTAGAAATGCGAATGGAGATAAGGTTTTGACATCTAACTTCGTTCTAATACTCGTGATATTTCTACAAGTAATAGAAGGGGCTGTCAGAGCTTCCACCACCATCATTAATGGTGCTAGTCAAGTGTCTAGGCACCCCTTCAGCTGACCTTAGCTCTGGGAAAGTTGTTTTAGGCTTTGGGATGTCGTAGTCCTGCCAGATATGAGTGAATGTGTGGTATTGTCTCCAGCTGTATCAGTCCTGTCAGATGTTTGGTGTTGTCTCTGGATGTAGCAGTCCTGCAAGACGTGAGTGAATGTCTGGTGTTACCTCCAAGTTTAGTAGTCTTTCCTGACGTGAGTGAATGTTCGGTATTGTCTTAAGATATAGTAGTCCTGCCAGATATAAGTGCATGTCTGGTGTTGTCTCTAGATGTAGTAGTCCTGCTAGATAAGAGTGAATGTTGCCTCATGATGTTGTAATCTTGCCAGATGCGAGTGAATGTCTGGTGTCATCTCTGGATGTAGCAATTCTGCCAGATGTAAGTGCATGTCTGGTGTCATCTCCTGATGTAGTAGCCTTGACAGACATGAATGAATGTCTGATGTCGTCTCCAAGTGGTGATGAAACGTTATCTGATGGGACATCTCAGAAGAAGCTTCTGATTGTCTGGATGCTATCCTCAACTCCTGCTTCACTGGTTGTGCTGAAGTTGGCTGGCTTGGCTTAACTAACATGGTATTTTTGTGGCAGTTTCTCTGAGGTCGAAGTCAATTCGTTTTGTGAGGGCTTGGATTTTGTGGCTAGATCATTGACTTACTATGGCTAACTCTTCCCAGGATACTTCAAAGCTAACTAGGTCCCTTATATCTGATGCTTCGGCCAACAGCGCATTTTAATCCGTGGGCTCTACTGGATTAAAAGACAAGCCAGCAATAAAAGTCTTTGGGTCAGTAGTAAAATCAACTCCTCACCAAGTAGAAAATCCTGAGCATGCTGGTGGTCTTCAAAACTTGTTAAATTAGTGTAATAGTTATGATAACCCACTTATATTCTTTTTATGGGCATTGAGTATCGTTATCAATTCTCTAAACGTTTAACATTTGAAATGCCCCACTGTTTGGCAGCTTGCAAGTATAATATACTGTGAATCCCGCTTGGCCCGAGTTTTATACTTATATCTCGGATTATTGAATTTTAGTACACACACTAATGGTTGTAAAAAGGCTTTTCTTATTACTACCCAAGATTCAAACTTGCATTAGAGGATACGTGTGATTGTAGAGACACTGGTGGTTGTAAACCTACCATTGTTATGACTACCTGTGTTAGAGAGTAAGTATGGTTGTACACCTGCCTTTTTTATCGGTAACTGAGATTCGTGTTTTCGTCAAGATAAAGTATTTGCATGTTTAAATCAATTCTAAAAGCACAATTATTATTCAAAATGTTTCAGTTTGTAATTATAAGCACTGGAAATAGTGGTTGAAGTGACAGGCTGTGTATCGAAAGGTACAACTTTGAGCTATGGGATCATTATAAGTAACAGTAAGTTCAACTAGGTCATTAAGAGCATTTGAATAGGAAGCTGACTACTCGATCTTATTCTGGGAAGTTGAGTCGGTAGTTAAAGTGGAACAGTATGCAATAACATGCATACCAGTAAGGTACAAAATGGTGGTATGACATACCAGGAACAATAAAACAGTTATACCAGTAAGGTAAAACAATATATGACATACGAGGAACAATAAAAAAGTTATACCAATAAGGTAAAACAGGGTATGACATACCAGGAACAATAAAACAGTTATACTGCTACAAACAGAAGTTTGTTTGTTTTGAATTTAAGCACAAAGCTACACAATGGGCTATCTGTTCTCTGCCCACCACGGGTATCGAAACCCAGTTTCTAGCGTTGTAAGTCCGTAGACATGCCGCTAGTACCACGAGGGGGCCAAAACAGAATTATTTTGTTTCACAAGAAAATACGTTTATATTTAGTGTCTATGACGTATTCGATGACGAGGAACCCACTTTGAGACAAATAATGGCTGGAGACGGCTTGAATGGGTAATGAAGAAAAACTTTAATATAACAGCAAATGTACAACGTTTAAGTTCTTATTTTGATGAGTTAACTTAACCTAAACGTAATTGGATGGTGAAATCCTGATTAAATGCAGAAGTTATTATTTATAACAAGAAATTTTAATTTTTGTTAGATTCAGAAGGAAAATGGACTCCCCACAAGGTGGAGCTTACCCTGTGGACCCACTACTTGGCACGGGAGCTGAAGCCTTCTTTGTTGGAAGGAATGCCCAAAGAAGTAGTAGATGATAACTCTGCCACCCCAAATGGTAAATCCAATAGCCACCAGGATAATGAACCAGTTGATGACCAAACATCAGCTGTTATCGACAAAGAACAGGATAACAATTCTGAGGAACCCGGTGAGGAGAGCCGTGATTCCAAGATCTCATCTACTAACACTTTTGGTACTGGTCCAGAAAAATCAGAGGATTCAAACCTTGACAATTCTACTTTTAGTGATGGAGTTGAAGAAAACACCAAAAACACTTGTCCACCTGAAGAACCAGCTGTCAAAAAAGTGCGGGTCCAATAGTAGTTAATCTGTTTATACACCTGACTTTCCTGTAATCAGTTGTAGCAATTTACTTGAATTATCACATTGGTGGAAGATTCATATAAAAAGGAGCAAAATAATTACCCTCTATATTTTTCTATCCTTCATTTTAGTCAGTACCCCCTGACCATTGTTTCTGGGGGACAAGAGTAAGCTCGTAAAGAAATACAAGTATCAGAAGGATTTGATTTTATCTTAGGCATCAGGGTTTTGAAAAGTACTGCAAGTGTTTCAGTTTATTCTTAGGTAATACTCTGTCTTAAAGAACTGGTATTTATCAGTTAACATGTAAAACTATGTCTAAAGAACTAGTATTTATCAGTTAACGTGTAAAACTGTGTCTTAAAGAACTAGTATTTATTAGTTAACGTGTAAAACTGTGTCTTAAAGAACCACTTAATAGCCTACATTACTCCATGAATAGAAAATCACGAAAAGGAAGTTGAAAATATGAATAGAAAATGTGTTTGAAACTTGTGTTGAACAAAAACCCTGTTAACAACTTTATAAAGTCAACATGATTTTCATATGGTAAACACAAACTATATGTGGCACAAAACAAAGATAAAACTTACAGCTTAGTAGAGCATATACTTTATGGGAAAGTTTTATGAGAACATAGATAAAAATAAAAAAGCAGTAATTAACATCTGCAATAAAGTTAAGCATTTTGAATTGATACTTAAAAATTATATTGTATAGAAATAAGATATTTGCAGAAGCTACATAATCTGTAGAAAGTTCATCTGAATTTCAAACTGTTTCATTTCTCTTTGCAGTGGAATAAAATAAACCACACAACAAGTGCATTGTGTGATAGAGCTAATTCAGTTGCAAGGCTGTTATTACAGGTTACTTTGAACTTCTAAAGCTTTTAAATCCTATTTCTGGGAGTAGGGGGATAAAACTGAACAAATCTATTTGTATTATAAACAAGATTGTAATTATTATGAAGTTATGATTAAAACAAGCTACTTTTTTAGATAAAAACTCAGAATAATTAATTATACATACTGTTCTTATAAAAATGATAATGCATTGTTACACCATTTAGGTATCCTTGCTACAAATCAAATTGGGCTGTATGAAGTAAGACTGTATTTACATTTGAATTATGATGTTGAAGTGTAATAGAAAAAACTATCATTTTACACTTGGCTGTATGAAGTTAGACTGTGTTTACACTTGAATTATGATGTTGAAGTGTAATAGAAAAACTATCATTTTGCACTGGACTGTATGAAGTTAGACTGTGTTTACATTTGAATTATGATGTTGAAGTGTAATAGAAAAACTATCATTTTACACTTGGCTGTATGAAGTTATACTGTATTTACATTAGGGTGCAAAATGATAGTTTTTCTATTACACTTCAACATCATAATTCAAGTGTAAATAGTATGAAGCTAGACTGTGTTTACATTTGAATTATGATGTTGAAGTGTAATAGTAAAACTATCATTTTGCACTGGGCTGTATGAAGTTAGACTGTATTTACACTTGAATTATGATGTTGAAGTGTAATAAAAAACTATATTTTAATATTTTACACTTGGCTGTATGAAGTTAGACTGTGAGCCAAGTATGAAAAAATTCAAATGCAAAATGATAATGTAAAATTTTCACAAACTGTAAAAGAATCAACTATAACTTTAGAAGAATTGTTTCTCCTAGCAGTACATTATAAAACACTATCACTGTTCCAAACTATACGTGAATCTCCACCAAACAGGAAGCCATATTGCCTTATAATGTTGAATTGAACAAAAAAATTTATCATTGTTTGATCAGATCACAAGTCTATCTATGGCTTCTCAAAACTGAGATACAGGCAATCACATAACAAAGTTGAGAACAGTTTTTGGCTCAATCCAATAAAACTAAACTTGTATCAAAGTTAAAAGAAATACTTTGTTCCAAGTCTTTACTCACTCATAATGTATGAAATAATTCAGTTTAGTCTACTTTGTAGCAAGTCTTCACTCACTGATAATGTATGAAATAATTCAGTTTAGTCTACTTTGTAGCAAGTCTTCACTCACTGATAATGAATGAAATAATTCAGTTTACTTTGTAGCAAGTCTTTACTCACTCATAATGTATGAAATATTTCAGTTTAGTCTACTTTGTAGCAAGTCTTCATTCATTGATAATTTATGAAATAATTCAGTTTAGTCTACTTTGTAGCAAGTCTTCATTCATTGATCATGTATGAAATAATTCAGTTTAGTCTACTTTGTAGCAAGTCTTTACTCACTGATAATGTATGAAATAATTCAGTCTACTTTGTAGCAAGTCTTTACTCACTG
>NW_013671591.1:53417-57782 GCF_000517525.1 Limulus polyphemus
GTTTATACTGTCTTTAATTAGACAATTGATCATGTGTTTGTACTGTCTTTAATTAGACTTTGTGTTCCAGTTCATCATGTGTTTGTACTTTCATTAATCATACTTGTGTTCCGGTTTTTGTGTGTATGTACTGCTGAAATTAGACTGTGTGTTCCAGTTCATTGTGTGTTTGTACTCTCCTTAATTACACTTTGTGTTCCGGTTCATTGTGTGTTTGTATCCTCCTTAATTACACTTTGTGTTCCGACTGATTATGTGTTTGTACTTTCATTAATTATACTTGTGTTCCGGTTTTTGTGTGTATGTACTGCTGAAATTAGACTGTGTGTTCCAGTTCATTGTGTGTTTGTACTCTCCTTAATTAGACTTTGTGTTCCAGTTCATTGTGTGTTTGTATCCTCCTTAATTAGACTTTGTGTTCCGACTGATTATGTGTTTGTACTGTCCTTAATTAAACTTTGTGTTCCGACAGATTATGTGTTTGTACTATCCTTAATTAGATTTTGTGTTCCAATTGATTATGTGTTTGTACTGTCCTTAAAGAGATTTTGTGTTCCGATTGATTATGTGTATGTACTATCTTTAATTAGACATTGTGTTCCAAATCATTGTGTATTTGTACTGTCTTTAATTAGACTTTGTGTTCAAAGTCATCGTGTGTTTGTACTGTCTTTAATTAGACTTTGTGCTCAAACTCATCGTGTGTTTGTACTGTTTTTAATTAGACTTTTTGTTCCGGTTCAATGTGTATATGTACTGTGTTTAATTAGACTTTTTGTTCCGGTTCAATGTGTAAATGTACTGTGTTTAATTAGACTTTGTGTTCCAACTGATCGTGTGTTTATACTGTTTTAAATAGACGTTGAGCTTCGATTGATTGTATGTTTGTACTGTCCTTAAATAGATTTTGTGTTCTGATTGACTATGTGTTAGTACTGTCTTCTGTGTTCCAATTGATCGAGTGTTTGTACTGACTTTAATTAGACTTTGTGTTCTGGTTCATTGTTTATATGTACTGTTTTTAATTAGACTTTGTATTCCAATTGATTATGCGTATGTACTTTCTTCCATTAGGCTTTATGTTCCGGTTCATTCTGTGTTTGTACTGTCTTTAATTGGACTTTGCGTTCCGATTGATCGTGCGTTTGTACTGTCTTTAATTTGACTTTATGTTCCAATTCATCTTGTTTTTGTACTCTTTTTAAATAAGCTTTGAGTTTCGATTGATCGTGTGTTTGTACTCTTTTCAAATAAACTTTAAGTTTCGATTGATTATATGTTGTTACTGTCCTTAATTAGACTTTGTCTTCAATACATTTTGTGTTTGTAGTGTCTTTAATTATACTTTGTGTTCCAATTCATCGTGTGTTTGTACTGATTTAAATAAACTTTGTGTTTCAATTCATTGTGTGTTTGTACTGTTTTAAGTAAACTTTGTGTTTCAATTGATCGTTTGTTTGTACTGTCTTTAATTAGACTTTGTGTTTCAATTGACCGTGTGTTTGTACTGTCTTTAATTAGACTTTGTGTTTCAATTGATCGTGGTTTGTACTGATTTTAAATAGACTTTGAGTTTCGATTGATTATGTATTTGTACTGTCCTTAATTAGGTTTTGTGTTCTGATTGATTATGTGTTTGTACTGTCTTTAATGAGACTTTTTGTTCCAATTGATCGGGTGTTTGTACTGTCCTTAAATAGATTTTGTGTTCTGAGTGATTATGTGTTTTTACTGTCTTTAATTAGACTTTGTGTTCCAATTGATCGTGTGTTTGTACTGTCCTTAATTAGATTTTGTGATCCAATTTATCGTGTGATTTTACTGTCTTTAATTAAACTTTGCGTTCCAATTGATCCTGTGTTTGTACTATTTGTAAATAAACTTTGAGTTTCGATTGATAATGTGTTCTTACTGTCCTTAAATAAATTTTGTGTTCTGATTCACTACGTGTTTGTACTGTCTTTAATTAGACTTTGTGTTTCAATTGATCGTGTGTTTGTAGTGTTTTTAAATAAACTTTGAGTTTTGATTGATCGTGTGTTTGTAAAGTTTTTAAACAAACTTTAAGTTTAGATTGATTACGTGTTTGTACTGTCCTTAAATAGACTTTATCTTCCAATCCATTTTGTGTTTGTACTGTCTTTAATTAGATTTTGTGTACCAATTTTTCTTGTGTTTGTACTGTCTTTAATGAGACTTTGTGTTTCAATTGATCGTGTGTTTGTAGTGTTTTTAAATAAACTTTGAGTTTCGATTGATTATGTATTTGTACTGTCCTTAATTAGATTTTGCGTTCTGATTTATCGTGTGTTAATACTGTCTTTAATTAGATTTTGTGATCCGATTGATTATGTGTGTGTGTACTGTCCTTAATTAGATTTTCTGTTCCGGTTCATTGTGTGATTGTACTACTAAAATTAGACTCTGTGATCCGTTTCATTGTTTGTTTCTAATTTCCGTAATTAGACATTGTTTTCCGATTGATTATGTTTAGTACTCTGTATAATTAGACTTTGTGTTCCAACTCATTGTGTATTTGTCCTGCCTTTAATTAGACTTTATGTTCCGATTCATCGTGTGTTTCTACTGCCTTTAATTAGATTTTGTGTTTTGATTGATTATGTGTTCGTACTCTCTTTAATTAGACTGTGTGTTTCAATTGATCGTGTGTCAGTACTGTATTTAATTATACTTTATATTCCGGTTCATTTTGTATATCTTCTGTCTTTAATTAGATTTTGTGTACCAATTTATCTTGTGTTTATACTGTCTTTAATTAGACTTTGTGTTCCAATTGATCGTGTGTTTGTACATTCTTTAATTTGACTTTATGTTCCAATTCATCGTGTGTCTGTACTGTCTTTATTTAGATTTTGTGTTTCAATTGATCATGTGCTTGTACTGTCTTTATTTAGATTTTGTGTTTCAATTGATCGTGTGTTTGTAGTTTTTTTAAATAAACTTTGAGTTTCAATTGATTATGTATCTGTACTGTTCTTAATTTGATTTTATGTTCTGATTTATCTTGTGTTAATACTGTCTTTAATTAGATTTTGCGATCCGATTGATTATGTGTGTGTACTCTGTTTAATTAGACTTTGTGTTCCAATTCATTGTGTATTTGTATTGTCTTTAATAAGACTTTGTGTTTCGATTGATTATTTGATTGATTAATTAAATTTTTTGTTCATATTCATTGTGTGTTTGTACTGTATTAAATAAACTTTGTGTTCCAATTCATTGTGTGTTTGTACTGTTTTAAGTAAACTTTGAGTTCCAATTGATCGTGTGTTTGTACTGTTTTAAATAAACTTTGAGTTTCGATTGATTATGTGTTTGAACTATCTTTAATTAGACTTTATGTTCTGATTGATTATGTGAGTACAAACACACGATCAATCGAAACTCAAAGCTTATTTAAAAAGAGTACAAAAACAAGATCAATCGGAACGCATAAAGTCAAATTAAAGACAGTACAAACACAGAATGAACCGGAACATAAAGCCTAATGGAAGAAAGTACATACACATAATCAATTGGAACACAAAGTCTACTTAAAGACAGTACAAACTTTTTAAATAAACTTTAAGTTTCGATTGATTATATGTTGTTACTGTCCTTAATTAGACTTTGTGTTCCAATTGATTATGTGTATGTACTTTCTTCCATTAGACTTTATGTTCCGGTTCATTCTGTGTTTGTACTGTCTTTAATTGGACTTTGCGTTCCGATTGATCGTGCGTTTGTACTGTCCTTAATTAGATTTTGTGTTGGGATTTATCGTGTGTTAATACTGTCTTTAATTAGAGTTTGTGATCCGATTGATTATGTGTGTACTCTGTTTAATTGGACTATGTGTTCCAATTCATTGTGTATTTGTATTGTCTTTAATTAGACTTTGTGTTTCGATTGATTATGTGTTCGTACTGTCCTTAATTTAACTTTGTGTTCGTATTCATTGTGTGTTTGTACTGTTTTAAATAAACTTTGTGTTTCGATTGATTATGTATCTGTACTGTCCTTAATTAGATTTTGTGTTCCAATTGATCGTGTGCTTTTACTGTCTTTAATTAAACTTTGTGTTCCAATTGATCTTGTGTTGTACTATTCTTAAATAAACTTCGAGTTTCGATTGATAATGTGTTTGTACTGTCCTTAAATAAATTTTGTGTTCTGATTCATTACGTGTTTGTACTGTGTTTAATTAGACATTGTGTTCCAATTGATCGTGTGCTTTTACTGTCTTTAATTAAACTTTGTGTTCCAATTGATCTTGTGTTGTACTATTCTTAAATAAACTGCGAGTTTCGATTGATAATGTGTTTGTACTGTCCTTAAATAAATTTTGTGTTCTGATTCATTACG
>NW_013671592.1:0-41998 GCF_000517525.1 Limulus polyphemus
TCTTCATTACCCATTCAAGCCGTCTCCAGCCATTATTAGTCTCAAAGTGGGTTCCTCGTCATCGAAAAGTCAAGGTATGCTCATGAGCATTTGCGAGTAGCTCATGAGTCACATAATTCGATAGAATAACGTAAGCAACATATTTACCAAGTAATTTACAACTTGTGTGGCAGGATTAATAGTTAGACACTATTCAAAGGGCAATAAAATAGTAAAAATATAAGTAGAAGTAGATGTATACTGTTATGAGCTTTAAGATATTTAGGATAAACAAAAAATATGAAGTCATTTTAGAAGGGAAAAATGGGGGGAGCAATTTAGATTTATTTAATATTTTTTATGGTTGTTACAAGGTCAGTCAATTTGACTGAATGCATATAGAGTTAGGGTAGAAAAAATAACTGATAAAATATAAAGTTTTACTGAAATAAAAAACATTTAAATTTATTTAGGACATTTTAGAGATTATTCAAATGAAATTTGAAAATTTTCAGATGAAGAAAAATATTTTTTATCTTAACATGAAATGCACTTTAGCACTCAAAGTAGTTAACACTCTGACTCAATATAAATTCATGGAGGAATTTTTAGTAAAAATACTTTGTTAAAAAGTCTGATTTTTTGTCAACAAAAGACTTACAATATTTACTGAAAGCTTGTACATTTTATGAAGATACACAAAACATATTACACATTATGATATGGAAGCTCTAAAGGCCAGTTTGGGTCACAAACTTGTTTGAATTAATCAAGCATGTAGCAAGAGAATTAATTGAATAGCAGATATCACTAATTGCCCAGCTCTACTTCTGTATTGAACTCACACTGTACTCCTCGTTATGCATTGGTCATTGAACAAAGATGTGTAGATTGGTTCAGAAATAAAAGTGAGTGTCTTCAGACCACAAAGTATTCTCTAAACAAGTGTTGCTGGTTTCTACTTGAAGCAGAAATTGGAGTAGAAAGTCAATCCATTAAGGTTGCATTGGTCATTAAAATACTGGAAAGTTGTGGAATTTTTCAGTACTGGAAACCCTGGAAAATTATTGGTTTCTATCAAGAGATTCTAGAAAAGTCTTTGAAAGTTTGACTTTCATGTCCTTCCCATGTTTTATTGGTGACAAGCCATACCATTGTGTTTAGCTGTTTCACAAAAAAGGATCTCTTAAAAATATGACTCATAAAATGGGAAATATGTTGACCAGGCAACACTGATCATTAACATGCTTTGAACAGGTGTCAAATGATTATTGTTGGAATGATATTGTTTTGTGGAATATAAGCTCAAGACGTGTTTGGTGTAAATAAAAATCATAAAATTGTTGATTGGATAAAGAACATGGATATTTCAGTAATTTTCCTAATTAAATTTTCAGCATAAACACTTCAGTAACAATTAACAGCCTAAGTTCTTCATCAATTACTGCCTAAAATTTGTTAATAAAAAGAGAGAAAGAAATACAAATCCTAATGGCAACAGTATAATAGAATTAGTGCCATATACCTAACCACCATTATAGACAGCCTTCCAACATATGTACTTGATAAGTCACCCATTATAATAGAATTAGTGCCATATACCTAACCACCATTATAGACAGCCTTCCAACATATGTACTTGATAAGTCACCCATTATTTATACAAAGCTTGAATTTTTTAAGTGACATTTTGGACCACAGTGCTAAATTTTTCAGAACTAAATACAGTATTTTGTCTCTTTGTGTTCTTTTTAGTTTTTCTTTCACTATTAAACCGAATAAAGTGCTTAAATAACTGGTTCATAATATTTTTTGTAATCATCATACTATGTGGTATGACAACACCTTTGAAACAATTATGATTTTAAATATCAATTAATACCCACGATACGATTCAATCAGATCAAAGTTGAAGGAATTAGGTGGACTGTAATGTGGTCTTACGGTTTCCAGTATTCAAAACAGAACCAAAAAAGTGTACTGTGATAAAGGGCTTGGTCTTTTAACCCCAAGAAAAGGAAGTCTTTTTGTCAGTAGTGTTCAGCCAAGAAGTTGCAGAGTTTAAGCAGTTGGCTGGATTATGTTCCTCTTGCCCAAACTAGTAGAATCAGCAAGTAAGGTTCATTGACCCCTCCTTAGTCATCTCTGTTGATAGGACTTGCAAAGAAAATGGCTTTATAGAACAGAAGAACCAAATCTTATATTGAGTATGGATTTTAGTCTGAAAACCAGTGTGAGTTTGGCTATTCTGGTTCAGATTCCAGATATTGAAAGGAATTCAAATCTCTGTTCAGAATTTTTTTTTAAAAAAGGAGAGTACTGTTAAGTTTTTTTTGGAGGGGAATCAACCCACCAAAAATGTCCCCCTGACTCACAGATTGGGTGTTAAATAGTATATGTTATTGTATAAGAAAATTTAAAAGGTGAACACCATGTAGAAATTGTTTTGATTCACAAAGTTTCCAGTTCTTTGTTAGGTGGAATTGCCATAGTAAACTGAGAAAACGCTCAACAATCATGAAATACAATTATGTATGAAAACCACAAGCTCTACAGTAGTGGTAATGTGCATAACAATGTGAAGGTGGTTTTAGTAACAATATGACTTTGCTTTATTGGTGATGTGGTGTATGTTAAGCAACCAATCAGGTGTAAATGTGATCCTATTGGCAAGTTGAAATAATATGTTCAATAAATATTAGTTGGTTTTAGTTACAAGCTGCAGGCAAAGCACAGTATTTGGGAGAAAAAAATGCAAGGCTTATATCACTTGTTATTGGACTGAAGTTGGGCAAAGTTGAAGTATAATTGAAGAATTCATTAGTGCTATATTCAGTAACCTATTTCATAGTGTATTTCTTTGTTTTTGCTCAACTGGACTCCTGCGGCTTATTTACTGTGCACATTGCAATTAGTTTTTTTTATGAAATATAATAAACTATTAGTTTACTGTTAAAATCAGTAAATTAGATCCTAGAAAATGTCAAGTTGGTCCTTGAAAAGGTACTGGAAAGTCCTGGAAATTTTTTTAAATTAGCCTGCATGAACCATCTATGTGCATTTTTTAGCAACAGTTTAAAGATGAACTGTAACCTATACAAAAACAGTCTTTACATCTCACTCTAAGTAACAGTTTAAAAGTGATCTGTAACCTATAGGAATACAATCTTGGGTAACTTACTCTTAGCAACAGTTTAAAGTTGATCTGTAACCTATAGGAATACAATCTGGGTAACTTACTCTTAGCAACAGTTCAAAGTTGATCTGTAACCTATAGGAATACAATCTGGGTAACTTACTCTTTGCAACAGTTCAAAGGTGATCTGTAACCTATAGGAATACAGTTGTTGTGTCTTACTCTTAGCAATAGTTTTAAGTGATCTGCAGTCTTGTTCACAACAACAGTTCAAGAGTAATCTATAGGAATGTAGTCTAGTGCCTTACTGCTAGCAAAAGTTCAGTGGTGGTTTGTAAGCTATAGGAAGTTAGTCTTAATGTCCTGTTCACAGCAACAGTTCATTGGTGATCTGTAACCTAAGCAACAGTCCAAGTGATTATTAATTCTGGAACTGGAATAACCTTTCCCATCATCTATTTAATACTTTATCTACTAAAATTTCTACCTTTCTGATGTTTATTTTTAAGCTATAAAGGTTAGAATAGGCCAACTAACTAAATAATGATTTTGTACTAAATCATTTCGCATGATTTAGTTTGAAGTAGAGAAGTTTGAGTTGAAACTTAAATATATTTTTATTTTATTTTCTTTTTGTTTCTAGATTAGAAATGAGAAGTTTGAGTGAGAACCAGAAGTCTTCACTTTTTTATTTAAGTGTAGAAGATGAAAACTTTGCTTTTGACTTGGTTCAAGAGCTAGTTAGGTCTTTCTTAGCAGCTGAAGACACCAGAATACAAGTGAGTGGTTATTTTATGTTGAAATGTGTCTGCAGAAAACTAAATCATGATTATATGGAATATCATTCGTTGATTAATGTACTACTGATTTTATTTCACACTGGCATCCTCATGAGAAATGGTTGGAATAATTAGATTGTCGATACATAATTTGCACAGACTTTTTATATTTATTAAAGTATTTTTCTAGTTTAAGTTTATTTATATTTAAATTTTTCCTTTTGTTAAACTTAAGCATTTATTTTTATAAAATTATTTAAAAATATCATATATTATCTATGAAGCTCGTCAGTTTTTTATTTCACTATAAATCAGATATTCAAGACAAATTGTGGGTCACAGTAATCACCAAATATAATGTGAGACATAATAATTGGTTTACAATACCCAGTGTGCTTGCTTACCCAACAAGTAGTGTGTAACAAGATGTTCTGAAATATGAGCAAGCGTGTTTTGAACCTCCTGTGTTCATCAAAGTATAGATACAAATGGGCCAAGAAGTTCAATGCTACAAAACATAAGTCAGTTTGTAAGGTGTGCAACAAAATCTTGGACTTAGGAATGATGGCAGAACATGCTTTGAAATCACATATGTAGTCAAAAACATTTAAATTTTTCAAATACTGCATACAATTTGGGATTCTATTTATGCTTTGAATAAAAAGCAGATTGTGGCAATCATAACTCACACTGGAGCCCACTATAAATAGAGGAATTTTTAAATCCTCTTGAGGTAAACAGAATAATTAACTATCAACAAAAGCATTTGGATCAAATTTTGCAACTTCAGTAACAACATTGCTAGACTTGATGAGCTTCTATCAACCTACATGAAAACTAATAAAAGACCTCCAAGCTACATGAAGTTGTAAAGGTGTGCTTGTGTTATGCATGGTCAGGCACCAGTAGAAATTAAAAGCTAACAGACTTAATGGCAAAAAAAGTTGGGTGTGACCATTTTACATCAAGGGGAGGAGATCTCAGTGTTGACATTACAGATCCATTACTGTCAGTATGAACTTCACCTTCAGAAACAAAGACTAAAAAGAAAACATTAAGACTTGTTCAGGACATAGAATCCCATACAAAACCAACGGATCAGTTTTCTGAGAGGGCAAAAAGTACTGAAATCTCACCTTTGTTTCTAACTGAAATGTATTTAGAAAAGAGAGCAGCTAGAAAAATGAAGGAATTTCTTCTCTGTAACAGTGTTAACCTATATCTGCATAATTGCTAGGACTAACAATAAGCTTTTATAGCTCACTCATCGCTTACAAATAGAGACTTAATGTGTTAAAATAAAGGTCTGTGCAGACTGAGAAGTTTTGTATCCTTGTGCTCTGGAGTATCTGTTAATAAAGTGGCAAGATTGCTTCAGAGTTTTCACTGTTGTGAATGAAAGACCTGTTGAGCCTCATATATTTGTGGATAATGAATAATACATAAAGCAGTATTGGACACACTTGAAATTATTAGGGTTGCAAACAAGAGTGCCAATGTCCAAAGGTTGTAACACGAGATAATTAATATTTAGGAAACATTTTTGGTATACATAGAAATCTAAAACAGTACTGTCTAACTAGTACATGTTAATTGTATATTTAATAAACATACTATAAGACATTTTAAGGTCCAACAAAATTATTTGGGTGTGACATGGTCACACCTGATACTTTAGGTATTTCACAGTAAACACAGCCGTACATGATACTTTAAATATTTCACAGTAAATACAGTCATACATGATACTTTAAATATTTCACAGTAAACATAGCCACACATGATACTTTAAATATTTCACAGTAAACACAGCCGTACATGATACTTTAAATATTTCACAGTAAACACAGCCATACATGATACTTTAAATCTTTCACAGTAAACATAGGCACACATGATACTTTAAATCTTTCACAGTAAACATAGCCACACATGATACTTTAAATCTTTCACAGTAAACATAGCCACACATGATACTTTAAATCTTTCACAGTAAACATAGCCACACATGATACTTTAAATATTTCACAGTAAACACAGCCATACATGATACTTTAGGTCTTTCACAGTAGACATGGTCACACATGATACTTTAAATCTTTCACAGTAAACACAGCCATACATGATACTTTAGGTCTTTCACAGTAGACATGGTCACACATGATACTTTAAATATTTCACAGTAAACACAGCCATACATGATACTTTAAATATTTCACAGTAAACATAGCCACACATGATACTTTAAATATTTCACAGTAAACACAGCCGTACATGATACTTTAAATCTTTCACAGTAAACATAGCCACACATGATACTTTATACTTTAGGTCTTTCACAGTAGACATGGTCACACATGATACTTTAAATCTTTCACAGTAAACATAGCCACACATGATACTTCAGGTCTTTCACAGTAGAAATGGTCACACATGATACTTTAGGTATTTCACAGTAAACACAGCCGTACATGATACTTTAAATATTTCACAGTAAACACAGCCGTACATGATACTTTAAATCTTTCACAGTAAACATAGCCACACATGATACTTTAGGTATTTCACAGTAGACATGGTCACACATGATACTTTAGGTCTTTCACAGTAGACATGGTCACACATGATACTTTAAATCTTTCACAGTAAACATAGCCACACATGATACTTTAGGTATTTCACAGTAGACATGGCCACACATGATACTTCAGGTATTTCTTACTTTCCATGAATCATTTTTTAATTTGTTCTTTTTATTTTTTTCACTTCCTAAAGTTTTTTTTCTCTTTCAGGGAACTGAGGTTTTTAATGCTGTGTTTATGACTGTTTCCTTGTGGAAAGTACACATGTAGTTTTTTTTTTTCAGGACTGTGCATCCTATGCACTGCAGGAAACCTTACAGATCTATACTTGTCAAAGTGGAGATTCATCAGAAATGATGAGGCCAAGTGGTAGTCTATGGAACAGGTTTTCAGAGGAGGTTCAAGAAATTGTGGCACCTCTGCAACATTCTAGGTATGGATTTTATTTTTTATTATAATGAAATTTAGACATTGATTTTGAATAGCTTTATTTTATTTTATTTTTTGCTATATGGTTATTCATTGTGTTATTATGTCTTTTTTTTATCTTTACTGTGCTTGAAAACACTATGATTCAGCATTGTTTTAGCATATTTTAAACATTAAGTACTCCCTTTTTGTATTTATTAGTAACATAACCATTTCACATGAACTTCCAGTTATTTGATTATCTACATTGAAGTTGTTCTGCTTGTTTAATAAAGGTTGAAAAAACCTTATATCAAACTAGCTGTGATTATTGGACAGGTACATTATGTCTAGTAACAAGAGGACTTCCTTTCCATGCCCAATATATGGGAGCAAACTAGGAAGCACATTTAAAGATTGGGCCTGTAATTGGGCATGCTGTCTACTCCAGAAGGTAAGAAACATTTTCGTAAAATTAGATAATTAGGTCGCTTGTCAATGTTATTGAAAGAGGTGATTATTATATTAATTAAAACTGTAAATAACTAGAGACCAGACTGTATTGATGAAAATATTACTGAAACTGTGGCACTTGACAGTTCAGCTAAACACATTTGTTCACACAATTCTTGTAAATCTGAGTTTGAATTCAGGAGAATTTTAATTTCAACTATTAAGTAATGTGCACACAATTTTAGCCCATGAGGAGCAAAGTATTGAAACTTAGTCTACAAATATGTTTAGTTAATGTCAGAAGATAAAGCTGATATATACATTATGAAATTTCTTTTGTTGAGCATGAAGATAGATAATTGTAGTATTAAAATCAAACTTTATAGAAACTACCACATTACATGTTTAATTCTCTCATTTTTGTCTTTGTGTATGATAATTTTTTATTTCAAATGGAAAGAAAGTGAAAGAGTACAGTATTTAAATTTTTTTATCAAATTGCTTCTTGCAACAGATTTTGTCATTGAAAAAACAACCAAAAGAATTTCAATTTAAATATAGCTTTTCTTTGCCCATTAGCATGTTTTTAAATATTCAGGCAAGTTAATGATCTTATGTCTTTAATTTTATAAAACTTGTATGTTTTTGTGTATATAATTTTTCAGATAAAGCAGGAGAAAACAGTTAGAGTTTTTCATTCCTGTTTTATGATTGTTAAAAATGATGTGAAAACAGCAGTTTTTCTTCTTCCTCATATAATGGTTAATGCTTTACAAGATGCAAGCAAGGAAGAAAAGGAAGAGGTTTGTTTTTTAAAATAATTCAGAAGGTATAGAAATAAATGTACATTATTGTGTAAATTCTTTATATTAACTTACTCCAATGAAGTAAAGAATAGAATACAACTGATAGTCTGTGAGTGTTAAAGGCAGGGATGAGAATTGATCACCATTTGGCAGATTTCTCCAATTTCTGTTATCAGATTGGCCAGTCATTCCACTCGTTCAGATCTGGTAAGAAAAATTTTTTAAGGAATAAGGAAGCAGGGACCAGAGAGAAAATACCAGTACTAGTAGGCTCAGTGCAATACTGCCTTATCTGCTTTGATGTTTATGCCAAACAGAAAACATTCTGAATTGGTTAGCTATCCATCAATCAGCCAAAGGTATCCTGATCCCTGGAAAATTCATAAACATTTTACTTAACTTTAGTTTTTTCAGTCATTTTTTAGGATGTGAATTTTATTGTGAGACACTATTTACAAAATAAAATTAAAGGTACTTCTTTTCATCAAAAATTTTCTTTCTTTCTTATTGTTGATTAGGAAGTCCCATCTTACATACCCAGTCAGTTTCAACTTGATTCAGATTAACATATTTCTTTTGATACTCTATTTTGCCAATTACAGTTGCCACTACCAATGGCTATAGATGTCTATATATATCATGAAAAACATGGACAAAACTGTCCAAGATATATCAGTAACCTAGGGCCTGATCTTTCAAATTAGTGTCAACATTACATTTGTTGGTCTAGATCACAATATTTTTGCTAGCAATATTCTTGGTCAGTATGAATTTATATCTAATATATATTGTTGTTTTTTTTCAGTAAATAATAAATTATTTATGTGATTTGTTTGAGTACTATAAACTTAACAATAACATTCAAAAAGTAAAGGTTTGAGTCATCAGAATAATTTGTCTACTATACTTGCTTTAGTTAGCTTATGTACACTGAAGTCTTGTCATAGCTTTTAACAACTATAACGTAACATGAGAAACGTGAATGTCAAAATAAACTTTACACTACTTTTATTTGCTGTTTACACCAAATAAATGTTACTAAATGAAAAATATCAGTTGGACAGTATTTTTGAGTTACAGATTGTTGAAATAGAGTTAATAATATTATTTTTACTTCAATTTGATATTAAGGTGTGCACTCTACAACTGAAAGGTACTGTTTGGTTCAGATTGTGTTAAGTAACACTGTTTAGTATAACAGTTAAAGAGATTGATTGGGATAAATTTAGAAATTAGATATTTGTAAAATAATTATACAGAAAGTTTAGTTATTTCAACAAATATTTTGAGAAATATGTACACTGCACAAAAGGAGGATAATTGAAATGTGTAACATTATTGTTATGAAAAAATAAAACCACTATTATAAAATAACGGCATCCGTACTTTTTGTTTAGTGTTGGGTAAATCATCCAAGTTCAGGCATGTAGTTTGAAGCATAAATAATTGGTTATTCAACCTATGCCAAATATAGTAGTCTCACACAATCTTGTCTAACTTTGAAGTGAATCTCATAGCTGTAGATACTCTAGATTGTTTGTGAAACAAGGCTAGATCTCAAAGGAAATGTTTGGATGTGAAGAGCTACTGGATCAATGGAAGTAAGACAGTTACAGCAGTGTATTGCAATTTGGCTACAATTATCTGAAAATGTCATTACCAGAATATAGCACAGTTTCTATACCAGTTGTTCAGATGTTTGAACACCTTGTACAAAATCTAATCATCCACAACATAAGCAAATGAACAATATATACTTTTATTATGGCTTTCCTCAACCATAAAACAACTGCTTCTCGACTGAATCAAATGTTTGTAGTTCTGATTTTAACACTGTGTCAGTATACAGATGGTTATAAAAACCTGCTTCTGGAGTGAGTCAAATGTCTGTAGTTCTGATTTGGGTTAACTCTCTCTATACAGGCTCAGTCGATTTGATTGACCATGTGACCTCTTTGTACTCAGTTGAAGTCCTTGTAGATTTGATACTACTAACTTTTAATATAGTGTGTATATCTTCATGAAATTTGGCAGTCTTTCAGTAAACATTATAAGTCTTTCAAATACAAAAATATCATATTTTTAATGAAGTATTTTTAATATACCATAAAATGAGTCTGTAATATATCGAGTATTTCAACACTATTTATTTTGAAAAGTCTGTGTGCAAGGTGATTTTCATGTGAAGATTATAAATACTTCATCACAAAAATCTCAAATTTCATTTGTTTTATATGTTAAAATACATCCTATATACATTTCAAATGTTTGTTTTCATAAAACTTTATATTTTATCTGTTATTTTCTCTACCCTAACTTGTTACGAGGTCAGTCAATTTGACCGACCTCGTAACCACCAAAAAAAAATTGGTATAAATCTAAATTACCCTATTTTTCTTTTTGTAACATGAAATTGTAACATGAAACTACATTTGTTTATCTTACGTAGCTTTAAATTTGACACAGTATACATCTATTTATACTTAAGTTTTATTTTATTGCCCTTCGAACTACGTCTAACTACTATTCACACTATTATAAGTTGTAAATCACTCAAGGAATGTGCAGCTCACGTTATTATATTGAATTACGTTAACCAAGAGCTGCTCACATGCGTGTCTCATTAAACATTTTTATTATATTATTATCATTATTTATTTTACCTGATCTAACTTTAACTAACCTAAAGAGATCCCTGTTTTTACCTTTTGGTAACTTATAATAAAGAATAAACATGCAAAACAAGAAATTAACTATATACCCAAGTATTCTTCTTTTTTTTTTTTTGCTGTCAACTGTCAATGACACTTAACCCTACTTCTTTTATACTAATGGTAGCAATGCACTAAATAATTTCGATTTAATTAAATAATGCACCAAAGAACATAGAGTAATAACATGCAATAAGAGCCGTTACAAATTCATCCAAGCTAGTCATTATTTTCCCCATGGAAAAGAAGCTTGTACTAACAGAAAAATTGACATCTCTATGTTTAGAAAACAACATGTTGTAATACATCATTTGATAGATGTAAACTTTGGCTTTCTATTGGCTATAGATAATACAGAATTAAACATAAGAGAGAGATATTAAAAAATCCTAAAAGAGAGGATGTGACAGATGGGTGAGGCAAGAAGGTTCTGATTTTCTATTTGATAGTTCTGTAACCAAACAAAATTGAAGGTTATAAAAATTATGATTTGGCTGAGCAATTATGATTTCATAGCGAGTAATTTATTTTCAATTTTGTACTTATTGAAGGGGTGGTGAATAAAATATAGAAGAGGAGATGCCTAGAAAAAGGGTGTCACACTAGGGGAAATTCAGGATTTTTTTAAATATTACCTTATAAAACTAAGAACCTAAAACTTATAAATTATTAAAATATGGGTTATCAGCTAAGATTTTATGCTATACTAATTGGTATAACATAAATAAAGAGTAATTTAATATAATTTTGAATGTAAGTCACTCAAACATCCTGACGTGCAGAGTAAATGATGCCCGGGCAGATAGGTTAAAAAAAAACTGTGTCTAGGCTAGGTGAAGTCTCTGTAGTTCTGTTTGGACACTATATCAGTATACAGATGGTTAGAAAGACCTGCTTCTAGACTGTGTCAAATGTCTGTAGTTTTGATTTGACACTATGTCAGTATACAGATGGTTAGAAAAAACTACTTCTAAACTGTATCAAATGTCTGTAGTTGTGATTTGACACTATGTCAGTATACAGATGGTTAGAAAAAACTACTTCTAAACTGTATCAAATGTCTGTAGTTGTGATTTGGACACTATGCCTGTATACAGATGATTAATAAAACTGTCTAGGCTGAGTCAGTTATCTGTAGTTCTGTTTGAAAACTGCCAGTATACAGATGGTTAGAAAAACCTGCTTCTAGGCTGAGTCAAATGTCTGTGGTTGTGAATTGGACTCTATGTCAGTATACAGATGGTTAGAAAAATCTGCTTCCAGACTGTGTCAGATGTTTGTAGTTGGGATTTGGACATTATGTCAGTATACAGATTGCTAAAAAAAAGAGACTGCACAAGGCTAGCTTGTATGCCACACATCTACTAAGGTGCATTCTGGTCACAATGAAATGACTTGCTTGAAGATGTTGTGCCAAGAACATACCCAGTGGACCAACAACATAAAAGAGTAATGTTCTTCTTACAAATATGCCATGCTTCACCCTACAACCAGATAATAGCCATGTACTGATTTGATGAGAATCTGTGAGCTAGATTAAACACCATATTCATACAGGAACATTATACGTATGGTTGTGATGAAAGTATGGTGTAGGCAGTAATAAGCATTGGTAGACTTGCTGTTACATCCTGCTGAAAAGTACCATTAATATCCTGTGTGCTACCATGTACTAATGCTGTAGGCATTGACTTTAGCCTTAGCATTGACTTTTTAATGGATTATAACTCTCTTCCCAATGTGACAAAGTGGTCAACACATTTTCTTTAAAAAAAGGGGATTGACTGAAGGATGTGACCTGCACCAGACTTCAAACCATTTATTCATGCATGAGATACTCTTGAGAGGTTCATCACATCCTATGAAATAATTAAAAATACTAAAAATTCTTTGAAAGTAGATGTTTTTAGAGGAGTGATTAATGATGCCTCAGAAAGAACCTTATCAACATTCTTATTTCAAGCATTCAGCATCAGTGCTGTGCTGGTGACTGTACTCCATATTGAATTGGAATGCCCAAAATTGTGGAGATGTGAAGCTTCTCATAACAGTTATCCATTTATAAGAATAGGCTGAGTAACCAATCATTTGCACTTCAGATGCCTGATTTGTATTAAATGAACTGAAGGAGTGAACTGCATAATTTTTTCACAGTAGGTTTTGCCTTATCATAGATATTATATATTCTAAGTATCCATCAAATATTTTGCTGCATATTTTAATGGTAGAATATTTAAAAGCAAACAGTGTTATATGAAATAATTTTTTAAGGTTGGTAATGAGGGTAGCTTTTAATTTCATTAAAATTCTGAATTAATATCTATTGCTATTACAAGTGCAAAATATTAATTTTTGTGGATTTGGGTCTATAGATTTATAAAGAGATTATGGCTGTTCTAAGCCATGTTGACCAAGCTGAACAGAGCAGTTTTAAGTTTGATGAGAAGACTGATCTTTGCCACTTGAGTGCCCAAACTGTATTTTCAGTATTGGATTGTTTGACAGTTTGGTGTCGTCAGTATTTTGTGACGTTGAGATCTAGTAACCAGAATAACTCCAAGCATGCTAATAAAGGGAAAGGTAATTAGAATACTCATTAATCAATCTTGAAGTTACACATAACTTAAACTACTGACATTTTATATTCTGTTTTTCTTTGAGAAGTTAAAGACTATAAATATTAGAGAACAATTAAAATAACTTTTTTAAATGTTTGTGCTTGTCAATGATTAACTGTTTTTATTATGTTGTTTAGACACTATTGAAGACACCTGTTTAAAGATCTTAAAATTGCCACTTTGCTGGGAAACAAGTAATGATCTAATTCCAAATTTTGAAGCAAACCAGCATAAATATTTTCTTACATAGGAATAATTATATATACTACAAGGTTGTGAACTGCAGAGATCAGTGATGGTAATGAATTTTGAGTAACAAATTTTCTACAATGTTTTTGAGAAAAAATTAATTTTATTATTAATCTAGCCTGGATTTCTAGAACTGTTAATATTGTAAGCATTTTGTGTTAAAACTTGGCAGCCAAACTTTTTAGGATAATTTTGGTGTGTTGAATTCAGAAAAACTGTAAATTAAACTTTGTTTTGAGTTTTGGCCCTCAAATTTCAAAAAGAAAATGTAGTTGTATGTCATGTTTTTCACTTTTATTAACAGGAAACCTTTGTTTGTGGCCAGTCATTGCTGGTTTCAAACTAGGACTTGGAGGGTTGTAATGTGTTATAGTTAAATATTATTAATTATGTAAATTTGTGGTAAAAGTGTATAAAAAGATAAGATAAATAGGATAATTCAAAGTTTGCAACAATTTTTACTGCATAGTAAATTATTTGAATAAAACTAAATAGTTGCCAACTTTTCCTTGAAGATAGACATTCAGCTGATGGCAGAACTTCTACAGTGAATTCCTTCACAATTTCTCAGTACCTGTGCCACAACCCCTTTAGCACTATATATCACCATACTCCACGAAATGCTTCAGTTCATTGTAATGCCAAATCATTCCAACATCAGTAGTTTGGGAGCCATCTTTGGTTTGTTTTTTGTTGTTCTAATAAGCTTACAAGGTCTTCTGAGGTTATTTACATGAGCAACATGTACTCTAATAGTTTATTCAAACTTTGTAGCTTCCAATATCTGTTTTCTCATGTTGTAACTGAGGTCAACTTCTGTTTCGAACTTTATCATTAAAAGAATAGATATAATTCCCAATTATTGGGCTATGACCAGTTTTTTTTTACCTGAAGAAGGTTGTTGGGGTTTTATTATTGACAAAAAAGCCATAATTACGCATTTTTGCAGAGTGACATGATTTTATTGGACCTGATGGAAGTTTTTATGATTCTGTTCTTGACCGAATAAACATGATTCTCAGTTATTGACTTGTGACCTTCTACAAGGACCTGATGGTGGCTCTTGTGGTTCTGTTTTTGACAGAATAGACACGATTCTCAGTTGTTGAACTATGACCTGCTACAAGGACCTGATGATGGCTGTTGTACATCTGTTCTTCATATTCACTTTGATGGGAAGCCAGAATTCTAAATTGATATAAACAATTAATGAAAAATCATTAAAATTACTTAAGAAAAAAGTATCATTATTTCTGTAAAATTTTAGAGTTGAATATATTTATTAGTTAGTACTGGTACTACCTCTCATCAGCAAACCTCTTTTTATGGTCCCTTAGTTCTGGTTAGTTATGTTTTCTATCTTCACTTTTCAAGGGTAGAGCTGTACTCTAGTGTTGAGCTGCAATACTACTGTATTACTCCTTTGTTGATAATAGTTGTAAATGAAGGCTGTTATTTATTTATTTGTGGATGTAACTGGTAACTTACAGCTTATTTTGTAACTAATAAAAGGAAAATCTCTGTGTCTTAGGGAGTTCTATTACATAAGAGAACTTTTATATATGTACACGTACACACACATTTATATGTGCAAGATTGTCCAGTCAATTTTAAGTAAGCATTATGTTACTTTGATATGTTTACTGCATTCTGTAAAGTACCTACTCACTGCATGATTATATTCATTTTAAATAGATCGGAAAAGTTTACTAATGCATTAATAGTAACTTAAAAGAAAACTTTCCCAGAAAGAAGTATAATGTGATCATTTATGCTGTGTGGATGTTTCATTATATGATACTTTCATGGTATTTATTTATTTCCTTGTTTATTGTGACCACAGTGAAGTGTAATAGTAGTTAATTGATTTAGATCATCTTTTACAAAATACACTTACCCCACCTAAATAAGTGAGTGTCCCTCCATATACAAATTACACTTACCCCACCTAAATAAGTGGATGTACCTACACATACAAATTACTCTTACCCCACCTAAATAAGTGGATGTTCCTGCACATACAAATTACACTTACTCTACCTAAATAAGTGAATGTCCCTGCATATACAAAATACTCTTACTCTACCTAAATAAGTGGATGTCCCTGCATATACAAAATACATTTACCCCACCTAAATAAGTGGATGTCCCTCCATATACAAATTACACTTACCCCACCTAAATAAGTGGATGTCCCTGCACATACAAATTACACTTACCCCACCTAAATAAGTGGATGTCCCTGCACATACAAAATACTCTTACCCTACCTAAATAAGTGAATATCCCTATATATATATAGAAGATACACTTACACCACCTAAATAAGTGGATGTCCCTGCATATACAAAATACTGTTACCCACCTAAATAAGTGGTTGTCCCTACATAATGAATATATTGCTGCTGGTTCTGTACATTCTTTTTTTACTGCATTTTATTATAGTGGCTTCATAGCATTCAACAATGTATGCTGAATTGGCCAGAAAAGTTTTAAATAATTTTTGTTTAGTTGTGTAAAATATATTTTTAATACCTAATCTTTTATATTATTAAAATTTTACCCTGGTAGCTTATCAGTAAGTCTAAAGGCTTTTAATACTTATAATCTGGTTTTGATATCCACAGTGGGCAGAACACAGATAGACCACTGTGTAACAACAAACAAATTAATTATTAATGTTAATTACATAAGACAAAGTACTTTAGTGAATTAGCATTAGTTTCTCTTAAACCTTTGCAAGCAGATGTTTAAACAACTAAGAAAGTTTCTAGTTGAATTAAACAACTACTCTGATACTTTTTTGGGTAGTAGTTGTAATTAATAGTGTGTTGTAGTAATAATAAATGAAGAATTGCTTGTAATTACTGAAAGTGCACCTTAAAACAATACAACTAATATGTGCATTAGTTGTAATGATAATAACAAAAGAGCTACTACCCCAACATAATACATTTCAGTATTAAGAATATGTTTATTGAAAAATTAAGTATTATGCACAACCACATAATTATTTCTAAATATATACATATACATCTTTCAACTCTTAAAATAATCAGAAATTTTGATAATAAGGAACCCAAGATCAACATAACACTAAAATAGGTGTGTCGACTTGATCACCTGTATATTCATAGCTCTTGCATAGATTGAATATGCTAACTACACTTAATCCATAATAAATATTTTACGTGTCATGATAATGTCTAAATTTTCCTAACACATGAACTTACAAGGTTTTTATTTCTCTAGTGGACCCACATATTGATCCCAACTATAAGTCTGTGTATGACTTCCTGAAGAGTGTTCCAGAAGATCTTTTAGCCCGTGCCTCCTTCATTTGTCAAGCTTATGCTCGGGCTTTAATGTATTTAGAATTATCGATCAAGAATAACCCAGAGTCATCACAGCTACAATTGGCTTTTTTGCAGGTAAGGAATTTTCAAATGATATTTCCATACCTTTTAGTATTATATAATAAAATGTTAATAAATTAAAATACTGTTGAGGTTA
Organism: Limulus polyphemus; assembly: GCF_000517525.1. Lineage (NCBI taxonomy): Eukaryota > Metazoa > Arthropoda > Merostomata > Xiphosura > Limulidae > Limulus > Limulus polyphemus. The sequence continues at coordinate 17,235 of NW_013671592.1, forward strand.
CATCGCATGCCAGAATATTCTGTTTGGTTTTAGTGTTGTCTTGATATGTGGTTTTGTAATAGAGGTTACATCGCATGCCAGAATATTCTTTTTGGTTTTAGTGTTGTCTTGATATTTGGTTTTGTAATAGAGGTTACATTGCATGCCAGGATATTCTGTTTGGTTTTAGTGTTGTCTTGATATTTGGTTTTGTAATATGTATTTTGCTTCAAATGAAGAAATAGTAGTTTAAGGAAAAAACAGATACCAATAATTTTGCAGTATACATGTGAAGAACAAAAACCTTGCTATGTGAAGTTGCATTATACATGTGAAGAACAAAAACCTTGCTATGTGAAGTTGCATTATACATGTGAAGAACAGAAACCTTGTTATGTGAAGTTGCTATATACATGTGAAGAACAGAAACCTTGTTATGTAAAGTTTCAATATACGTGTGAAGAACAAAAACCTTGTCATGTAAAGTTGCAACATATATGTGAAGAACAAAACCTTGTTTTGTAAAGTTGAAATATACGTGTGAAGAACAAAAACCTTGTTATGTAAAGTTGCAATCTACATGTGATGAACAGAAACCTTGTTATGTGTATTTGCAATATACGTGTGATGAACAGAAACCTAAATGAGAAATGTTTACATGTGTAAATGCTTGGTGAGACCAATAACTTTGCTTAACATATTCAAAGGCCATAGCAGAACATTTTCCTTACCAGCTGGCCAAAGTGTTGATTCAAAAAGTTATTGCTTTCTGCAACAAAGAATGTCAGAGTAACTTTATCAGCATCTTAGAACGGCCCATCTCAAACCATTGTGTTGATGTCTTTAGAACTGCTTGGCAGAGTTGAGAAGATTAGGCCACATCCTCACCATCAACAATGGTGGTGACACCCGTCATAACCAAACATAGAATATGCCTTGTAGAATAGCAGAAGTTATTCATGCCAACAGCATTGTTACACTGTATTTATGAATCATGATTAATAGAAATCCACTTCAATAACTGCGTATGGGTATACTTCTGGCAAGGCACTGTGTATACATGTCTTGACATACTATAATGTCATGTATAATATAGTGGGTGATAGCATTGTTACACTGTATTTATGAGTCATGATTAATAGAAATCCACTTTAATAACTGTGTATGGGTATACTTCTGGCAAGGCACTGTGTATACAAGTCTTGACATACTATAATGTCATGTATAATATAGTGGGTGATAGCATTGTTACACTGTATTTATGAATCATGATTAATAGAAATCCACTTCAATAACTGCGTATGGGTATACTTCTGGCAAGGCACTGTGTATACATGTCTTGACATACTATAATGTCATGTATAATATGATTCAGGATTCCATTGACAAACAAAACATTCAAAAATGTAGAATTACAAGAAAATAATTGTTAAAGATATCGATTGGGGTGTAATGGGCCTACCCTTATCAGTATCATTGAGGTTATTCAAGGTCATGCCCTTTGAAACTTTTATTAATGTGCATCATAAACCAGAATGTCAATTGTAAGATGCAACCAACAACAAGTGAAATATTTTAAACCAAAAATTGCTCCACAAAAACAACAGTTATAAGAATAAATGCAGATGAGGTAAGCATCCTAACAGTATAATAAAACAGTGGCAAAAATCAATAACTGTATTTAAAGTGCTATCCATATTTGACAAATGCAGATATGGTGGCTCTAATACACGGTGTCTATGCATAAATGAGTCTCCAGCATGCACTTAAAGGGTGATATGCATCTGGGTACCATTTAGTATACAAAATGGTGGCACTGCCTAGAAATCTGATGACACTCTCCATACAGTTTCACTATGTTAAACTGCTATTCAACTGAAAAATATGCCATCTCTTAGATCATTTTTTCGAACTTTAAATAGTGGCAATGCCTAACTCAGCAAATTTTCTGTTGTGCCACCTCCTCCTTCACATCAAGATAATTTTCACAAGCAATAACAGCAAAATCAACATTTTCTTTACCTGTTTTTAATAATTTTTTTAAATTAAAAAATGCTTGTAAGGAGTGAGTAAATGCGAGAGCCAAAAAAAGCTTTGAGAGCAAAGTGATAGTTTTGTTAGGTTATCATTGTCTCCAATTCTTCTGTTTTTTTCCATCATTATTTTTGGGTTCTCTCACCAAAGTGCTGTAACCCCCCACCCCCACGGCGGTGCACCACATACTTTGGAAAACATGGTTTAGGTAATTTGGGAGCAGCTGCTGCACAATGCTTGTGTGCTGTTTATGTAGAAATACCAGTACCACAAAAGAAAACAGTGTATATATAAAAAAGTTCTAGTTATCTAAACAGAGATCAAGAATAGGTTAAAATTTCAGGAACTTGTGTAAATATTTAAGATATATTAAAATACTCAAATGATCAACATTGTATAATACACAATCAACATTTTTATTTATAAACCGATCAGTGGTTGTAAAAGACACTACATGTTTCAGTGCTGTTTCTGAGGATGCAGTGAATGGTGTTGAAACATGTTGAGTGTCTTTTACAACCGTTGACTGGTTATTAAATACAAAGTTTAATTGTGTATTGTATAATGTTGATCGTTTGAGTATTTTAATATATCTTAGAAATCAGGAACAATGTAAAACCAACAATGACATACCCAAGTGCAAACTGTGATTCGGACAGTTCAGCATATAATTTGGTAGTGGCCCAGGCATTTTGATGACACCTTCCACAAAGGAGGACAATGTTTAAGTGATCTGGGAAAAGCTGCAGCACAGTGCTTGTGTTCTACCTTAAATAGGGGCTTTTATTTTCATACTTTTTAATATTTAGGACCCATCAATGGTGTAATAACCTAATTATGCAAAATTCTGGGCATTAATCTCAAACCTAGGTTTATGCTCAGATTTTGGTCTTCTGTAGCACAGTTCTATATGCATATACATATATAACTGTTGTTTTCAAAGAATGTTTTGGTAATATTCACATTAAAATATTCAGTTTGTTACTGACTGTCTACACCTTTCCTCTTGATAATTTGGTTGTTTGATTTATATTAACAAAATTTCCAATTGTCACAGGGTAGACTCCAGTATACCTCATTCCATACCACTAATGTGTATTTTTCTGTACTACTTTAATTATTTGCCTGTTAATGGACTTCAGGATCACTCTGTATAAGAATAAGACATCTATGAATATTGAGTATTGAAAAGTAAGAAAGTTTTTACATGTAGAATGAATGCATTTTTTTACTGCTGTTTGTTCATTTTTTGATCAGTATACATCTATTTTTTCATGTCTTAGAAACTGTACATACTGCTTGATGAACCAGATGGAGTGGCAGGAGTAGCAGCATCTCGCCAAGAAGACCCCACACTTCATGATCTGATTCTAGGTCATGAAGCAACTGGTATGTAAGAGTAAATACCTTATTTATGTAACCGTTAATCTTTATTTGATTTTTAGATCAAGTTTGCAAAGTCTTATTTATACCTGTATATAATTTTAAAATCGGCTTCATATTTTTAAAATTTTGAGTCATTCTACTTTTATTACTTTATATTTCAGACTTCGTGCTATTTTTAATATTCTTTGATTGATATTAACTCAGACAATTTGGCCGAGCTTGTAACCAACATGTAACAGGTTTTCAAGTTTAACATGCGCCATCTCACTGATACTCATAAGTGCCCTTTAAAATGGGTTTTGTAAGGGCTTATCAAGTCTGTCATGATGCTCACTGTTCACACAATCAGTGTTTTTTTACACAGGACAAGCTCACAGATAGTTTCGTGTGACCCTGTTGACTGCTACGACTCTAGTACTTTTAATTGGCTTAAACTAATGTTACATGCACAGTAATACAGTATTTTCGAACTGTATTGTTGTATTATATAAACATCTAATATATGTAACTGAGAAATTAAGTCATTGTGTTTTGCCTCAACTCTGGGATTCACCCTTCATGTAGCATCTTTCCTTGCCTGTACCATTTGACCTTCCCATCCTTCTGATCCTCTCCTGTACCAGTTCTTCATCTGGTTGTTTATTCATTGGGTTTGTCTGTCTCTACTGTTACTCTTTTTAGGGTCACCCCATCAAACACCTTCCTTCCTTTCTCCCACTTCTGGAATACCTTCTCTTCCCAGTTATTTCTCTTCTTTTCCTTTCATCTGGTCCATTCTCCATGTTCCTTTGTTCTGCCAGTTTAGGAATTCAGTGTTGTCCTTCATGTCCTGTCCAGTTCTCTGTTTGAACCCATTGCAACGTGTTCTGTGTACATCTTTCCTTTGAGACCTATTTCCTTCCCCTCTTGGCATGTGGCCATCATTGTTCCAATATTTATGCCATTAATGTTTCCCAGATCCTTTACCATTCCTTGTATGTTATCCACTAATTGGATTGGGCCTTTCTTCCCAGGACATCAGCTGCCCTGGAAAGTTGTTGGGCCTTTTCTCCTATTTTCTTACCTTTCTTTTACCACCTGTTCTCCAGTTCAGATCTTTATCTTCTACTTTATCCAGTTCATTACCTGCTACGTTATATGGCGCATACTGCCTTTTCTCATGGCTCTCATTCCTGTCTCTTTGTTCCATGATATTCCTCTGTTTCCTATAATCTTTTCACCTATTATGCTCATTGGTTGGATTTGTCAATTCAAACGACTGGTGTATTCTGACGTGTTTGTGGATGATTGCCATCTACATCATGTTTCTTCACACCAAAGTTGTCATCTAACTATGTCTTCAGCTGCTCACAACCTCTGTCTTTTGGAGAAGATCATTCAGACTGGTATGTGGACAACTCCCAATATGTTTGTCACTCTTTATCTGCACAACATAGATGTATTTTCGTCGAGCAGGTATCGTCTTCCTCCTGTGGTGAATCTACACACGTCTGTTCGCCTTTTTATTATTGTTTTTTACATTAATTCATTAATATATATCATATTTCAAGATCCCACTTATTGGTGGGTGTTGCCTGGTCAGGTATGTTGAGTATTATATCTTGGCACAATGCTCACTGTGAAAATAGGGTGTTTCTGTAAGACCACCATCCACTTATCTGTTGGTGTGTATATATATATATCTGTATATTTTTGTTTATTATTATTATTGTATCATGCATAAAGGACCATTACTCATGGACTTCATGAGTAAAGCAGATGGGAATTTTTGCCCATCCCTACTGACTCATGATTCTTACAATCGGGGTCTTTCTGCTTTTCAAATTAGGGAATTGCAGACACCCATTACACTGTCTCCAGCGTGTTCTTCCTCCAGACTCCCTATTGCATATTTCCCTCCCCCTTTTCTTCTAGTGGATTACAGGAGTCTTTGTCACTTCTGGCTCCCAGTCATTGGAATAGTGGACTATAGTGGTTTCTTCTGGAGTGGGATTTGTACGATAAAACAAACTTCATAGTCATATGTACCCAATCTATGAGAAGAGGGCTATCATCATTATATTTTATATTATACAGTATCATAATATGCTCAATTCAAGGTGCTTCTCCCAGATGCTCTTTGCCCAGGTAGACCACAATTGTTGATTATGAATTACGAATTTCTTGCAAGGCACTTCCACTTGATGTTTCTGCCTGAGCAGACTCCACTTGTTGATCTCTAAATATTTTACATTCAAGATATAAAATGATCAATTGTATGCAAAGCACTTCCACTGGATGTTTCCTGCCCAGATGGACAGCACTTGACATACTCCATAATATCACAATAATATTTCCCCGAATGTTTTACCTGGGCTGACCACACTTGTTAATCACACAATCTGTCACGTACAAAATATGAAAGAAAAATACTATTCAAGGCACTTCCACTGGATGTTTTCTGCTCAGATGGACCACACTCGACATAATCCAGTGTATACAAAGGTGCTTCCCCAGGATGTTTTGTCCAGGGTGACCACACTTGGCTGCCTTAATATAAATCCAAGGCACTTCCCCTGGACGTTTTTTGCCCATGCAGACTGTACTTGTGGATCTTAAAATCTTATGCAAGGCACTTCCCCTGGACGTTTTTTGCCCAGGCAGACTGTACTTGTGGATCTTAAAATCTTATGCAAGGCACTTCCATTGTTGTTTTTGACCAGATAAACCAGACTTCTCATAATCCGACATATCCCAAGGTGCTTTCTCTGTTTGTTTTTTGCCCAGGTGGACCCTAGCCACATATTCCTATATCTGATTCCAGGTACCTACTTCAAATCTGACTATGATTATGTCACGTGCTATTTGTTGTTTACAGGTGGAATCTGTATTACATGACATGGTGCTTGTCTATTAAGTTCTGTTCTATGTGTTTTACTTTGTTCGTTACTTGGCGAAGAGCATACCTGTTCCAGAAGTAGTGCTATACTTCACAGGTGTGCCTCCTTTTATAATTGTGGCACACCTGTTCTTTCACAGCCATTGTTTTCCACTTGTTTGATTACTTTTACACCTTCACCGGGCCCTCCACCTTTGCAATGTGGGATTCTAGCTTTGGGTGAGTGGAAGTAGTACTGTTTCAGGAGTTAACATTTTATAACACTGAAAATGTATTTCCGATAGGTACTTACCTTCGTTAACCCACTTCCCACCCTTCCTCCCCATTAATTTCTCATTGTTCCTGGTTTGTATCTGCCAATCCTCAGAAGTGAGGATTGTGCTGCAATGGTAGAGGGAGTTACCTGCACTAGTATTGGTGGCAAAATATGATTGGTGAAGGATAGTCACATGATCTGTACATGTTTCTACAATGGTGCAAAAAACATAGGAGTATAAAAGACTGATGCACTGTTGAAAATTTGAGGGCAAATGAAGGTCAAGATAGCTTTGAGTTAGAGGAGGTAAGTACCTATCGGAAATATATTTTCACTATTAGAAAATATTAACTTTTGTATTCATTACTCAAATTTATAACAAAATCCTTTCATTGTTTGTCACTATGCATACAGCCTGTATCATCAACTAGCTACAGTTTACAGTCATTATACTATAATATTGCCTTTGATTCAAAGTCCTGTTTGTTGCCTGTATAGGCATATGTTTTTATGTAAATTGCAAACATCTGCACAAAGCAGAAAGATAACAGTTCTTCCCAAAACAGTTGTTGGTGTGGCAAGCACATGCAACAATATAATTAGGCTAATTTTACATTAAAATTGTCATTGACTTTGTGTGCATTGATAAGTTATTGGCCAAGGCCTAACTTGATAATATGCACTTTAACTGATTTTTGAGTTACTTGTGAACTTTAGATTTGGTTATTTGTTAGCATTGTGTCAAGTGAGCATATACTAAGGTAATTATAGAACTGAGTTTGTGGCCTTTATTATCTAAGTACCAACTTAAATATAGTTCAATTTTATCTTATGTACAGTGTTATCTATTTATTTATTTTTTGTTGTTATTTTTTTATATACTGATAGGCCTATACACTAGTTGTTTTGGCAAAGTTCTATGTTATCAACCACTAGAGTTATCTTTTATATAGAGTCTACTATCCATTTATTTTATTGATTCAAGCTTTGCTGTTTTTATTAAATTGTTTTATTACAATGTATCTAAAGTAAAATTTATACAATTATACATTTGTGCTTTTAAGGCTTTAAAAAGTTGTTCAAAGATGATAAGTTTTCCTGGCACCACTGTTACTGCTAGTGATGATCCTTCTGCTTCTTGCATCTGTCTTAAACCTCGAATAAACTTAGCTCTGGATGCACAAGCTAAGGAAGAATACAGAAAAACTTCTTAAAACAGCTTACTTGCTAACTGTAAGTAGACAGCCTCTGTCAGCATTCAAAACTCTACTTAAAGTGTAAAAACAAAATGAGGTACAATTGATTTCAAATTTTGATAATGCCAATAGAGTGGAATAATTCATTAACATTATTCTATTAGCTGTAGCTGAAACTAGGAGGTACATGTATTTCTCTGCTTTCCGTCACCTTTGAATACATCATCAATGCTCGTCTTTAGATTACTTGGATTTGTATCTCCAAACCTATCAATGTCCTGTAAGGCAACACAGAAATAAACTGGTATACCTTGCTTAATTTTCTTATGAAAATCAGTTCTTTTTCAGAGCCAGTTTTTCTTGTCTCACTTCCATCACTAAACATTGCAAAAGCTATTGCTGAACATAAAATCACTGCTACTTCTCACGAATGGTTTCTGCAGCCTCTGTTAATACTGGAGTTTAGAATGGATTGCTAACAAAACTGAAAAATGACAAATCCTTTGGCCTCTAGGCATTCACTGCATTTCCCAAAGAGCTGTATTACTATTGAAAGATAGTGTATCTGAATCATCTACTCATGTGAAAGACTTCATGACAACTACATATTACTTATTCAAATGATCTTCAAAGTTCAAAATGTACTTTGAGAGAACTGCCAGTGCATTTGTTGGGCAGCATTTTAATTTTCCAATGTACATGGTACACAAGTTGTTGTACAAATAAGACATGGAGTAAATTATTTACTGAGTAATTGATTAATAGTATATGGAACACAAGTTCTTGTACAAATAAGACATGGAGTAAATTATTTACTGAGTAATTGGGTAATAGTACACGGTACACAAGTTGTTGTACAAATAAGATATGGAGTAAATCATTTACTGAGTAATTGGGTAATAGTGCATGGTACACAAGTTGTTGTACAAATAAGACATGGAGTTAATCATTTACTGAGTAATTGGGTAATAGTACACGGTACACAAGTTGTTGTACAAGTAAGATATGGGTAAATCATTTACTGAGTAATTGGGTAATAGTACATGGTAGACAAGTTGTTGTACAAATAAAACATGGAGTAAATTATTTACTGAGTAATTGGGTAATAGTACACGGTACACAAGTTGTTGTACAAATAAGACATGGAGTAAATCATTTACTGAGTAATTGGGTAATAGTACACTGTACACAAGTTGTACAAATAAGACATGGAGTAAATTATTTACTGAGTAATTGGGTAATAGTACACGGTACACAAGTTGTTGTACAAATAAGACATGGAGTAAAACATTTACTGAGTAATTGGGTAATAGTATATGGTAGACAAGTTGTTGTACAAATAAGATATGGAGTAAATCATTTACTGAGTAATTGGGTAATAGTATATGGGAGACAAGTTGTTGTACAAATAAGATATGGAGTAAATCATTTACTTAGTAACTGGGTGATAGTACATGGTAGACAAGCTATTGTACAAATAAGACATGAGTAAATCATTTACTCAGTAATTGTGTAATAGTACATGGTAGACAAGCTGTTGTACAAATAAGACATGGAGTAAATCATTTACTGAGTAATTGGGTAATAGTATATGGTAGACAAGTTGTACAAATAAGATATGGAGTAAATCGTTTACTGAATAATTGGGTAATTCTTGCTCAAGTAATAGAGAATTACCTTGCCGTAGATTCTTGAAAATATGAAAGACTTTAATTTTCAGTCAAAATGTTGCTTGTTCAAAGATATGCTGGATGCATGTTCTATTCTGTCTATGAAATTTGAAAAATAAAACATTTTATTCTGTCAGATACTGCCTATAGTTAAAAAAGCCAAAGATGCCTAACAGGAACTCAAGAAGGAAACTTCAGGTAAACATTGTGAAAATCTTTTGATAAAGTTCAAACTTAAACTGGAAATCAAATTAGGTTTCTGGAATTTTAAAATCACTTTGCTTAAAGTCAGGCACCAGATAAAGAAAACAGGGGATACACTACTGTCAGTGTCAACTACAGTTTAATGAACATTCTAGACTGTGTTGACAAAACTGTAGACAAACTGGGAATTACAGTCATTCCAAGTGTACAGGCTTGTCTTGCGATCAAGATTCTTCTCACTTGAGAGTGAACTTTATCAAAGTATGTTTTGGACAGATCTACCAAACTGGGTTAATATCACTAGTGAAATTGAGTGTTTAAGTTTACTTGCAGAGCATTTTTATGAGACACTAAAAATGAAGAATGTTTATATAACTAAGATAAGCTCATTATGGAAAGAATTCAAAAGAATGGTTAAGTACTACATGAATGGAGCCAAAGCTGATGGTCTCTGGGTGCATGTGCTTCTATACAGAAGGAAGGAATTTAAGAATGTTTGTATGATGATGGAAATAGTGGTCAGCATAGGGTCCAGTAGTAGCATCATTGATGCAAGATTTAGTTACCTTACTCACAAAGGCTTAGTTTAAAACATAAAACAGTGGAAAACCTTCTGTTGATTAAAATGAATGATTTTGTATAGACAGATGAGGAAAAGGAAATTTTATACAAATCCTTCTAGCATATCTATATGATGTGCAGCTAAGAAATGGAATTCAGACATGTACAATGAAATTGAAGTTAATTCTATTGGTGATTAAGATTTAAATGATTATGGAGATCATAGTGATGATGGTTCTGATTTTATCATGTCTAGTAGGTCAAATGATGAGGCCAAAACAGATGAGATTCTTTTTCAAGAACTGATTGCACAGGAAAATATTTGATGTTGACACTGCTGATGGAGATGATTCTCCTGTATACAGTGTGTGTGAGGATAATGATTGAATATGCTCTACTAGCTAACAGTTAACCACAAACAGGACAAAGGATCTTGGTCCATGCAAATGACTATGCAAAGTAGATATACTTCAAATGAACTTAATTTGTGACTTTTCATTTTTTGAACAAATGGTGAAACTGGTGTTTTGTTTTCTAGTAAAAAATCTAAATATAATTTTACTCTTGTCTGTTAATAGTAATTATTATACGATTCTAATCAAGATGTTATGTGCCAGACTTTAAGGAGATTATAGCATTATAATTTTTTCAGTTTTATTGTTATTTATTCATCAAATTAATTTACTAGGCCTTACATTTGTCTCTTACCCTTACTTTGCCCTTGAAATTCAACCACAGGTTCACTTAATAGAAAAAGAGTACAATTCATTCAGTACAAATTTACTTTTACTGTCCAATTTTGTAACAAAAAAAAGGGATGTGACATCAATCCATTAAAAGCTCCATATACTGTTTGGTGGGGGCATTTTTCAAACACCAGGGCCTGATGTAACAATGAAACTATACATTCTACAACTATTAATGTACTAAGTGTATGTTCATGATTTTTTTTTTTCTTAACATTTCACAACTTCTTTCATCCAATTTTCTTGTTTTATTGATCTTTGGATTGTGTCTAACTACTGCAATATACAAAAGTTCAGGGTAAGCAAAGCTTCAGGTTACGAAATATGATATATATAAATATGAAATATATTCCTCAAGCATGAACATTCTTATTTCATTTAAGTTTCCTTGTGTGCCCCGAGAAGTTTTTAATTTTTTTACATTTTAGTTACTTTTGTTAAAAATATACATAAAAAATATGAAATTTAGCACATACCTCGGCCCTACTCTGGTTAGCACTTGGTTGCCAGCTTTTGTAAGCCTTTTTCTTTTAAACTATTTTTGTTTAAAAAAAATTCTTGTACTTTAAAATATATATCTAAGAACACAAAAAATATATCAGGCACAAAACCAAGATACCCCCAAATTACAATAATTTATCTGGCTAAACTATAAATAGATTAACTCTTTCAGAGCAAGCATCATTTTGTGTGCATGTCAGGAGGTTTTAGTTAATTAGATTACTTTTTTATCATGATATATAAATAAACTTAGCATAAAAATGCAGTTAATAATCCAAATTTTAACATTATATAAGTTTACGGTCTTAATTTTAGAAGGCAATATTTTAAAAAAAGGTCTCGATTTCCCCTAGTGTGAAAATTGTGACATTTGCTCTCTAGGTATTCCCTCTTCTCTAATTTATTTATCACCCTTCCAAGAAGTATGAAAGTTAACATAAATTACTCATTATAATGTTGTAATCACTCACACAAAGCATAATTTTTATAGCCTTCAATCTCATTTGGTTACAACAGCAAACAAATAGAAAATCAGACCCAACTTGTCATGCTTGCCTGTCACATTCTCTTGGTTCAGAAATTGCTAATAGTTCTCTGTAACATTTAATACTACATTATTTATAAACAATAGAAAGCCAAGGTATTAATCTATCAAATGATGTATTATACTACACATTGACAAGCTTAGCTGAATTTTTAACAGCTCTATTGCATAGTTAGGAAGTCCAAAACACTGTGATAGTTAGGACATTATTTGCTTTTTTCATGTTATTATTCTGTGTTCTTAAATAAATAATTGTTTAGTGCAGTAACACCATTAGTATAAAAAAACAGAGTTAAGTGTCACTGACAGACAACAACAAAAAAAAAAGACCCAGGTAAATACTATATGTCTTGTTTTTCACATGTATTCTTTATTTATTATTATAAAACTAACTAAAAGGTCAAAATTAGAAACTTTTTAGGTCAGATTAGATTAGATAAAATAAAAAATAATAATAAAAAGAATTATGAGGTATACTCACGAGCAGCTCACATGTTATGTAAATCAATAGGATAATATGAGCTCCACATTCGGTAATAGATTTAAAAATTTTATGGCAGGAATATTAGTTTAGACAGGGTTCAAAGGGCAATAAAAGAATAAAATTTAAGTATGAACAGATGTATACTGTTATGAGTTTAAAGGCATTTAGGATAAACAAATGTAGTATCATGTTACATTTTGAAGTCATTTAGAAAGAAAAAAGGGTAATTTAGATTTATTTCAACTTTTTTTTAGTGGTTATGAGGTCAGTCAAATTAACCAACCTTTTATGTAGAATTACGGTAGAAAAAATAACAAAATTACCAAAATTTGACCTTTCTATTGGTTTTAAACGTGTATCATTGACAAGTATGTGTGAACAAGTAAATTATTTCAAAAGCTTGAAGGGTTGGGAGGAGCATCTGTGATGAGTGTGTTAAATTGATATCTTAAAAATTAAAGAAGGGGAAGTTCTTATTTTATTTTATATCTATAGTTTGTGTATCTAATTAGTCAAAGCTCTGAAACTTGTGTATGAGGATCACATGACACAGTAAAGTGAAGAATTAAAATGTTTTTTAATATTTCTTTTCAAAATTAAGAAATCAAACTTAGATAGTACAAAAATGTGAATTATAAACTGTATTTTAATGCCAAGTGTATTGATATATATTGCTAATAAAGTAATTTCATTAAATTTTGAATATAACTATAAAAAGGTTGACATATGCACTGTGATCTGCTCCCTACCTGTGTAAAAAGTGTTAAAAGCACCTATTTTGTTTTAGACTGGAATATGCTTTGTTTTATAATGTGTTAAATATATTTCCTTAGTTTCCCATTGTCTTTTATGATTACAGCAGATTTTTGACTTTTATTGAGATTAATCCATTGCCCCAATTGCTTTAAAGCAACTACTGTTTTTATCTGTATTTAGCTTTTCAAAAACACTAACTGTTACTTCTGCTCAGATACACTTCTTTAATCATGGATTTAGCACAGGCTTCCCACCATTCCTGTCACAGCATATTTTCAGTGCACAGTCCAAACAGTATGTTGATGTTTAATAGTTTAAATCATAAGAAGTTTACTTATGGAAGAACTGAATCTTGTTCCATTGTGGTAATGCATGGCAAGATCTGAATAAGGCTGCTGTAGAATCTGTAGCAGCAAGAGAACACGAGTTAAGGGTTTGACTGACTTACTTTGCCTGAGAACAGCTTTTATATTATGATTTTTCTTGTTTACTTACTACTGATTATTATGTAGTGACCTAATTTTAGTTCCACCAGCTACACGGGTTCTCTTGTGGATATGAAAATGCACAATGCATCTAATGAGGCTCCCACAAATGGCTCATCGTGTGGTTATCATACAGAACTTCTGGTCATTAAATGAGAAGACACTGTTCGTGCTTGAGTGTTTTATCTTTATTAACAACTGTTGATACATACCCTGTTATTCCATCCTTCATTGTGTGACTTAAAGAGAAGGTTTTGTGTGCCCTTTAAATTTTTAATGTGTTTTGTTATTCATTATACATTCTGCTGTGACAACCAATCCTTTGTGTCTCAGGTATAAAATATATTTTCTTGCTGATATCCAACAAAATGTTTGTCAAACTGTCATCTTTAATAATTTCATTAACTTGGAAATACTTCTTCACTTGCTCCTGGCCAAAATGTTTATCGAGTATAATTCTAATTAAGATGATAATAAGCTATACACTCTCCTCAACAAAGTTTTGCAGATACATGAATTCATTATTCTGTTAATTGACCAAACACTTGTTTCTCTTGTTCTTTCTATAATGGTACTGTTAGTATAGGAATGTTTCTACTCTTTGATTTTGAAACCAAGTATTGTATTAGTTTTTAAGCTACAATTTGATATTTAAGCTGAATATCTCTGTTGTTTTATTTTGTTATAAACAATTTTCTTTATACTGTTTAATGTTTCAACTTCAATTTAAAACCAAATTTATCACAATATTATGTATTAGAAATTTTATCTTTAGATCAGCTTTGTTGTTTTGACACTAAAGCTTGAAACTTCAGACCAGTCATCATTGCTGTTTTTATACTGGAGTTACAATTTTACACTTAGATCCAATTTACTTGAAACTTTTGCACTGTTTTGAAACTGCAGCTCTTTTCAAACTAAGGTCACCTGGAGTTTTCACATTGTTTTGAAGTTACAATTCTATTTTAAAACTGAATTTTGAAAGTTTTGAAAGTCCAGTTGGTTATTTAGACCAAAATTTAATTAATTTTTTAGTGTTTTGAAGCTGTGATTTTATTTTCAGACTATACCCCTTTCTTACTTTACATTGCTTTAATATTACTACTGGTAATTTATGGAATGAATATGTTTATTCTGTTTTTAAATTGTAACATGTGTTTAGAATATAAAAGTATATTTACTTGAGTTGGTTATTCTTATAGAGTGATCGATATGTTAGTTTGCTTTTTAGTTTATAAATTCCTATATATATGGGTGTTCATATCTTAAGCTATTTGATTTTTGTTAATTTTGTCAAACCCCACATTGCTCTTTTAACCATGTGGTAAAAAATTGAATGCATGAAGTCACCAAAGACAAATAAAGAAAGCATAACACATTTATTTTAGATCATTTCTTGAACAATATATTGCAATTAACAAATATTCAATTTGTACATTTTTCTACTTTGACTTACAGATGAAAAAAAATTTTCTGTCATAATAATATCTAACTTTTAAATGATTCACTAGGTGTAGCCCTTAGAACTTTTACTATTGAAAAAATAAATTTTGTTGTTTTATTGCTTGAAAACTTATATTAAATTGCCTTTATCATGTTTAATAGGTCAACTGCAAGATGCATTTGCCTGTTATGAAAGAGCTGTCAAAGTTCAACCAGACACAATTAGTCACCATCAGGGGCTTCTCCGATGCTTGATGGGTTTAGACCAATCAAAAACAGCACTTACCTATGCTACTGGTCTTCTAGATGACAGGTTTGAGTTGCTTGTTTTTTGCACACTTTTCAAGTTATTCATCTAACAGGAAAAAATATTTGTTTGGTAAACATGGATATTTCTTCATTTCATAATTTGTCTAGTTATCCACCTGACAGGAAATAAGATTCATTTGTTAATCATGGATATTTCTTAAATTCAGAATGCTTTGTACTTGCACTAACAATTTAAGTAAACTTCCACATTTTTTTTTGGAGAATATGAAAGTTTCAATAAATTGTCTTTGTTGTATTATTTTTGTAGACCAGAATGGTCAAATGAGATAAATCCATTTCGTGTAGAATCAGCATGGAAGTTAGCAGACTGGGACAGCCTGTCTGAGTTCCTAAAATCAGTAAGTGTGATATAGTCAAATGTATTTTCAAACTTTTAAATTAATGTAGTATCTTGGGATGATTGATTTGCTAAATTCATTGGATCAGCCTTTTGAGAATAAATGTTTTTTTATTGAAGTTCTTTATTCACATTTCTTGACTCATTGGATTGTTGTTCTGTGTCAGAAAAGAATTGTAAGTGTTCATGTATATAGAGCGTTTTTCAGTATGAGTAACACTCCTCTAAAGAAACTATCCCAAGTGACATATCAATTTGATTTCTTAAAATAGTGAGTGTTTGTTTATCTTTTACTGTGGATTAAGAAAATACATATTTTGCCTGCAACAGGTATAATTAAATTGCATCATAGTAAAATAAACTACAGATATAAGATTTACAGCAATGAAAAAGCATTGTCTTACAAGTAGCAGAATTGAAGTTTGTCGTTTTTAACATCAACCTTTTATTGATTAAAAAGTTTGAATTAATAATTTTTGATACCACTCATTTTATATAATTCATTGAAGAACTTGCATTTTTTGAACTGGGGTCTCATTACTGTCACTTTATTGGAAATTCATGGTTTCCCGAAAAGTTAAGGACTCCTGTCTTTTCACTAGAGATGTAGTACTGTAACATAAATAACTATAACTCTTTTTTTTTTATTAGAAATTTATTGAGATTATCACTTGTTATAATCCCAGGAGTTGCACTGACCCCTTTTGTGAGACTGGCTGCCTTGCAGCAGGTAGAGGAGAGATCCTTTACTGATTTTACCAGTAGGCTTGTGGTTATTTACTTTCCTATTGATTTGTGCATATTTTAGTTTCACTACTATACCATACCATACTTTGTTCTCCAGCAGTTTCATTCCCTCTGAATGTTGAGGAATACTTCCTATGGTTGCCACTTTTCCCTTAATAGTGCATGTGGGGGGTCAATATTCTGTCATTAGAGTTGTGCTGGATATGATAGGAGGGTTTCTCTTACAGAGCTTGTCAGCTTTCTTATTTAGCTTCACCCCTACATGGCATGGCACACAATACCAGGTGATGGTCTGACCATGTAGTTGTTTTGTTTTCTGTCATCCACCTGGGCACCATATACACTGAATTTCTGATAAAATACCTTTCCTCTACTCACATAATAGCTTCCTTGATTTTTGCTGCCCTCTATATGTGTAATTTTTCTCTTATCACTAACCTCATGAGGGACAACCCTCCACCAATTAGAGTGCAAAACACCCTTCTATACTGAAGTATACAATTGGCATTTCTCGATCTGGCACTCTGTAATGATGTCTTTATTTTTGATCATAGCCTTTTCAGAGATAGTTTTTTTTTTTAAATGGAAGTATCTACAAAGACATTGCCTGTTGTGGAAGTATTTATTTTTGAATTTATGCTTTCCAACATTTTTCTGCACCTACAGATTTTGTGGCCTTTTATTCCTACACTGATATTTCATTAGTATCAGTAACTTTCACTGTCTGGTTTGAGACAAGACTAGCGTCACACCTACATTGGTGTCGGGTTTGTCTTTGTCTGTTGGGAGAAGTGATAGCTTTTTTGCAGCAGGTAGTGGAGTAGTTCATGCAACCTATGCCTTATTTTGTATCTGACATATCTCCACCTGTGTTTTTTATTAGTGATGGAAGGAATTTTGCCAGTTTTTTCCCACGACCTACCTCTGCCTAATCTTATACCCATGCTCTCTTTAATCTACCTAAACCTTTTTTCTAGGGCCTAGGTTTTTCAAGTTTCTTTCACTCTTTCTCTTTGTAATTTGTTCCCTGCTTCTTCATGTTTTTTTTTTTTATCTAGATATGCTAGCCTATATTCAATTACTTTCACCACTACTTTGTTTATCTTTTCTTAGGCTTTTCCATCTTCATCTTACACACACTACCCTTTTCCATTATATTTACTCCATTTACCTTCTTTCTGTGGTAATCCACCATTCCCCTGAGAGGTTTTTGGTGAATGCTCTTTCACTTATCTTCTCTACAGTTGTGTGTTTATCTTCTTCGGCCTTATCCCTTTGTATTTGGTTGATCTGTTGCTACAATTTGTTTGGGACATGATGCCCTTGTTACTTAAGTCCTTTTGCCTCTTTTTTCTCTCATATACCTTCATCTGCCTGTGTGGTTTTACTAAAGTGCTTGTTTGTCTGGGGTGATTTTTGCACTCATCTAAACTATATACTTCTTCTTTTCTGGTCTCCAGTTTCTAAGCTCTTGCTGTGGATGAGTTCCATTATATTTGTCCATTCTTTTCCTCTATGCCTATCCTCCTATTTGTCTTCTCCCTCATTCTGGTCACTCCATGTCAAGTCCTCCTGCTTGCTCTCCACTGGCCAGCTCATTGTACCTCTGTCATGCTCCCTATTCCTACAGCTTCACTCCCCTCTCTCCCATTCAGCAGTGTTCTCACTCCAACTTCACATATGGACTTTGTCAGGCTCCTTGCAAGACATTTCAGATTCTCTTCACATGTAGCCTTTCTTGTTTCTCGTTTCATTTGTTCTTTCTGAATTTTTACACAAGTGTTCTTCCAAAGCTAATTGCTTCTGACTATTACTGGATACAGGGCAGCTCTATTAAATACTTTCAGGTTTTCCCATTATCATCATATATTCTCCTCTACCATCCTTACCCTGCTATTTCATTCTTTTTGCCACCTTTGTCCTCCTCATCCAGCAGTCCTTCCTGATTGCAGCTTAAATGTTGTTTTCCATGCCCTTACCTTTACTTTCTTTGCATCTTTGGTCTCTTGTTCCTTATATCATCTTTTGCTTAAGTCCTGTTTCTTACTTTTTTCCCTGTGGATGTAGATCAATATGTATGCCATTGATTCTTCCTGTATTGTTTTCCATCATTTTTACATTCTTCGTTATCCTGCCCATTCTTTTCTCCCTAAAATGTCTGTGACTCATGGAGAGGAAAGTGTTCACTTCTGTTTCCCTACCTTTCATTTCTCACTTATATTCTCCTTCTGATCTGAATAATTTTTTCTGTCCCATCTATGCAGTTCATTGTTATTTGGCCCACACAGCTTCTTTTCATGGTTCATGCTACCCTTTATTTATTGTATAGAAATCCTTCTCTCCCCAAGATATTTCTCCCATTACCCCACAGGATGCAGCACATTCATTTAGCCTATGCTTCATTGGATTTAGATTCACATTGACTCTTTCAGGTATCCTCCCACCCAGTCCGACATCTTACTCTCTGGCTATTCACTTCCATCATCCATTAATGAAGATTGTGTGGGCTGCCCCACATACTTTCATTGCACATTATCTTCATCATCTGGCCATCTTTTCTTCTTCGAGATATTGACTTCTTCCTTTCACCATTCTTCATAACTTATGGGCTCTGACTGGGTAAATTGTTTTTCTATATCTTTTACCTTTACATTGATCCATTTCTATGCTCAGGATCCCACTGTGTGGCAAGCAGTGCCTGCCAGGGTATACTTAACTTTAAATCTGTACCATGTGACCTTTGGACTCTGTAACGTTCACTGATGAGATGAGGTGTTCCACAAGTCAGCTTGAGTTTTTCTCACTTTGTACTGCTTCATAAATAAAGTCCATTTCAGACCTTACCAACTCATGGACTATCATGAGTAAAGCAATGTTTGGATTGCTGCCCATCCCTCCAGTCCTAGTTGAATAAACCAGGGGACAGTCCTGTTTTTCGAAATAAAGTTTTTGTGGTTACCCATTACACAGCATTGAACTGTTGAATTCCTCTGGACTCCCCATGGCATCCCCCTTTTATGTAGTATGGGAGTTCATAGCTACTAGGGTGGTGGATCATGGAGGCTTCATCCTGAGCATAATAACTTCCACTCAGTAGAGAGTAGGGTTGGTGGTATTCTGCTGGTGCAGATGGTGTGTATCCTCCTCCTCCTACTGTGAAATGGATGGAAAATTTCCAATACTGCCTGGTTTTGGACTGGACAAATCTGCCACATGCATTTCACCTCTCTGGCAACCCCCCCCCCTCCCTCCTACTGCCACTTGGATATCAGTTCCCAGGCAGTCTGGTGTTGGATCAGCGTAGGACCAACCAACAGAAGTCCTCACACATGCAGACGATAAGGACCCTTCACCTACCATGGACCAAACAAACAATTCCTGATACTACATGGTTTTTGACTGGAGTTGACTCACCAAGTTTGCATTCCCCTTTACTACCATTGCCTGTGTGTTAGGTTGTGGGTGGCCTGGTTTTAGTTGTGTACTACTACTTCACACATGCCCTACCTTTGTTACCAGAACAAATGTTGCTTTCCTTTCTGCTTCCTGGCATCGAGGTAAAGATGGTTGGGACCTTCCTCCCACTGCAGACCAGAAGACATATACCTAGTGCTGCCTGGTTTTGGACTGGAGTTGACCCACCATATACTGTCTGATGCACTGTAGCTACTACACCATCAAGCAAGTCCATTTCCCCTATTGGAATTGTTTCCTTTCAGCCCAACTGGTGACATGTATCTTCACTACAGGTAAAGAGTATACCCTGGTACAGAAGGGGTGTGGTCTCCTGCATGTTTGTCCCTGTACTTTTGTGGTAGAGGGTATCATGCTCCATCTGTTCTCAATGTAGTATTTTAGCTCTAATGTGAGGTATTGTATCAGAAGTTAATCTTTTCCAACACTGGAAATGTATTTCCTATAGATACTTATCTCTGTCACATTTCCCACCCTTCTTCCCTATTTCCAATACATCTTTAATTGCTTAATCTCAAAGTGAGGATTGAATAATTAGTATAGAGGGTGTCAGCCATGCTAAGAGAGTGTATTACACTCCTGTTGGTGGAGGGTTGTCACATGCTCATTTTGCATGCTACAGTACAGCAATAGCATGTGGAGAGCCTCAAGGCTAGTGGTGAGCAAAGAATTTTGCATATAAAGGGCAGCATGAATTGAGGAAAGCTAATATGTGAAAGGAGCTAAGCATCCATTGCAAATACATTTTTAGTGTTGGAAAATGTTAACTTTATACAGTACTGCCTGCAAATCATTTTCAAATATTATGTAGATGACACTTTCTATTTACAGTTCATTGTTTTCCATAATCCAGAAGAGAGGTTGCTGTATGGCTTTCCATCTCCATCCTTGAGCTGCTTGTATAAGACTTGTATGCTCCTCCACTAGAAAAATTTGTTGTTCTGAAAGACAGTGAATACCCGATCAGCTCTCTCTTTGGTGTAGGAACCATTTGTGGCTATGATGACAGGTCACTGCTCACATTTTAAATATGTGCTGACAAGATTTTTCTGATTCACCCTTTGTCTGTCTTCTACATTTTCTGTACAGTTTGATTACCACAGATCCAAGGGGCACCAGATGTTTATTTAACTTGAGGAACTGTGAGATCTGGTGTGACCAATTATTTCAATGGTGACTCTTTAACATCTGTCCATCCATAACTGTCTCCTGAGGTGTCTGCAAGTCATTGTGGAGCTGTAATATACCAACTGAAAAGGACAGTAGTTCAATGATGAACGATCCAGAAGTAAGTTTTTTTTTGTTTTTTTTTAATTTTACATTTAACTCCAAAAAGTGAAAGAATTGCTTGAGTGTAAGAAGCAATTTAAGGCATCATAAACAAGGGAGAATATACAAAGGTTTAATCTTTTTGTACAACTGTGTATTTTCATCGTGAAACATGATTTCAGTTGTGTGTGTATGTGTATCTTTGGTTAAAAAATAATAAATGCCGAGGGTTATTCCAAAAACGTTTATACTCTTACATGCTAGAATATCATCGGTAATTGTTCCTTGATGCCTGTACTTTAGTAGACTGAAATTTGGTAACTCAATTTTTTAATGTTTTTTTTTTAAAAAAACAACTATTTTATATATCAAATTTGTAGGAGACTCCTTCTGACAACTGGGGAGTTGCTGTTGGAAAAATTCTTCTTTCTGCTACAGAAAAGGTATGAGAAGTCATTTGTATTGTAAGTTTAATATTTAGTAACCTACAGTTGACACAAACTAATTTTATTTTATTTTGCCAAGTGCCTCATTTCCTAATTAGTAATTGTAAAAACATGAAAGTGAGCTTTAAAGTTAGATTATTTACAACAAGCAAAAGTACCCATCCCCAGTAATGGGAAAAGTTGAAGTTAATCTTTCAATTGAAATTATATCGTGGACTTTAAAATGGTTAATTGTGTTGCACTCTTGGTTTCTCTCAGAGCCAAAGCTCTGAGCTACTTTTACCTCACACTACAAAAAAAGCAATTGTTGAGCATTTCAGTCATGTTAAGACCTGTTCAGCAATAACATACAGTAAATCTACATTTTTATTCTTTAAGTTACATCATCTTTGAAATGTGAATGATAGTGTGATTAATTCCTAACAATTTAGTATAGAATATCCTGCTTGTGAAATAAAATTTGGCATCAACATTATTTATGCCTGTTCTCCTTTCATTTCAAAAGTGAATGTTGAGCTTTGTCTGTTTGTAACATATATAAGATATATCAAGTTGTTTATGATCTGTTTTTCAAATATTATTGTATGAGCAAACATTCAAATAATATATTAAAACAAGAACACTTGCATTTGTGTCCTTTTTATGTGACACAATTTAAAGCATTATGAATTCTCTTATGTAGTAAAACTTAAGCTCAGTTTATTTTCATTGTTTCCATAAGTTGTAGTTGAAAATTACTTGGTAATTTGAAAAACAAATCATCTCCTTCTGCTAGTATTTATTAGTCAATAAAAGTGTGATAATAGCAACAAAAGATTATTTTTGTAATTATTATTGCGTGTGTAAATGTTCAAAGTATATATGTACACTGTACACATATGAAAACTAGATATAATTGTGTTATGTACATTGTATGAATATTCAGGCTAGATTTATATCATGAGGAAAGATAATAGCTCACCTTAAATATATGTTTATTGTAGTCATGGTTTTTAGTTTAAATCTAGCCATTTATTTGAAACAGGTGAAATAGAGATTTGGATCTGTTTATAATAGGTACAGTTTTTAGTTTAAATCTAGCTATTTATTTGAAACCGGTGAAATAGATATATGTGCATATGTTTATCATAGTTATGGTTTTTAGTTTAAATCTAGCTATTTATTTGAAACAGGTGAAATAGAGATTTGCATCTGTTTATCATTGTTATGGTTTTTAGTTTAAATCTAGCTATTTATTTGAAAAAGGTGAAAATAGGTATGTGCATCTGTTTATCGTTGTTATGGCTTTTAGTTTAAATTTAGCTATTTATTTAGAACAGGTGAAATAGAGATTTGGATCTGTTTATCATAGTTACAGTTTTTAGTTTAAATCTAGCTATTTATTTGAAACAGGTAAAATAGATATGTGCATATGTTTATTATAATTATGGTTTTCAGTTTAAATTTAGCTATTTATTTGAAATGAGTGAAAATAGATATGTTCCTCTGTTTACCATAGTTATTGTCAGGTTTTTTAGTTGTATGCATGTGTATGAGCTGGATTCTTTACAGTAGGTGTCTGCGACTTATTGGCAATAAATTTCAGCAACAAGCAAACAGCACACAATCCTGTTGTTTAAAATGATAATATATTAAACAAGTCAGTTGTATATACAAATGGTTGTTACACTGTTGGTTGAATAGTTGTCTCATTTTTGTTAAAATCCACACAGGCTGGTTCAGTTACTATAGAACACAATTTGACAAGACAAATTATTATTCCTGCTCTGTTATTGCAATACAGTCTGTGATAATTTCACTTTAGTAATTGCCACTGTATGATCTTTCTGGCTAAACTCACAGTCACACAGTCTAGATCCATCTATTCTATCTAACTAACTCAAAGTACATTTTGTATGCGTATTTACAGCCTTACAGAGGCCTCAAACATTCTATACACTATGAGATATTGTGATGCAATAATACTCAATCAAAACAATGAGAAAACGTAGAAGGTTCTAGTAACATGATGCAGTAGTACAAGTACCAGTTCACAGCAGTTAATCTACATAGTGTATAATTTGTACACAGTTAAGTAAACAAACCTGTGATAAACCAAATATAGCTAAAAATAACTAAATTTAACACTCGCACTATACTTAAACCATTTAAGTCATTAAACATAAAGAGTCATGTATATCTAACAATAAGCCCCTCATCAAGAAAAATATTTACAATATTTTTTATACAATATACAAAGACTATTTTCAGTTCATGCACAAAGTCTACTCATACAGTCTGCACCAACATTAGCAGTCCCCTTTATGGATTCAGTATAGCACCAGTAGTTCTTGAGATACAACGTCCACCTCACTGTTGATTTTGCACATCTCAATGTATGCAAGGGGTTGATGATTCATTTGAATGATGAACTCCTCATAGAGGTTGTTCTGGAATTTCCAGATGACAAATATGATGGCCAAACACTCTTGTTCAATCACAGACTAGTTCTTCTCACTACTCAACAGCTTCTTATTGACATACATTACAGGAAACAGTCTGTCTACATGTTCTTGCTGAAGTACCACTCCAATTACAACATCTGATGCATCAGCCTCAACAACGTGATTGGTTTGTTGAAGTCTGACATTCTAAGGATTGACAAACTTCCTGACATGTTCTTCAACTTCTGGAATGCCATATACCTTGTTGTGTTGGCCTTTCTTGGTCAGGTCAGTCAGTAGTGCAGTGAATTCAGCAGAGTTTAGGATGAACTTCCTATAGTATCCCGCTAACCCCAGGAAGGATCTGACATGCTGCTTAGTCATTGGAACTGGTGCACCTTCCACAGTTATCTGTCAGTCACCCACTTTGTATCCAACAAAGTCCATCACAGAATATCCAATGTAGCACTTAGATGATCTGATGGTCAGACCTACTGCCCTCACTCACCAGAACAGATCCTTGAGTTTCTTCAGGTGGTCTTCTCATCTGACTGTGTGTGTCAGAATGTCATCCACATAGTGCACAATGTTGGTGGTTTTGTGCAACATCTTCCA
>NW_013671592.1:42953-54034 GCF_000517525.1 Limulus polyphemus
CAATATAAATTGTCTAAATTATAATGCTAACATTACACTTAAAATGAAACATTCGTGTATATCTAACAATAAGCACCTCTTCAAGAGAATATTTACAATATTTTTCATACTATATACAAAGACTGTTTTCAGTTCATGCACAAAGTCTACTCCTACAGTCTGCATTAATACTTGCAATCCCCTTGATGGTTTCATTGTGGAATTGGTAGTTCTGGAAACACATTTTACCTCATGATCCTTGCACCTCTATATGTATGCAAGGGGCTAATAATCTGTCTGTATGATGAACTACTTCTCATAGAGGTAGTTCTGAAATTTCTGGAAGGCAAATATAGCTAGACAGCTTTTTACTGACATACATTATGGGAAACAGTTTGTCTTCATGTTCTTGCAGAACTACTGCTCCAATTCCAACTTCTGATGCATCGACCTCAACAATGAATGGTTTGTTGAAGTCTGGCATTCTTAGGATTGGCAAACTTCCTAACATGTTCTTCATCTTCTGGAATTTCATCTGCTGTGGTTGTTCCCACTTCATCTTGTTAGGTTGACCTTTCTAGGTCAGGTCAGTCAGTAGTGCAGTGACTTCAGCATAGTTTTGGATGAACTTCCTATAGTATCCTGCAAACCCCAGGAAGGACCTGACTTGTTGCTTAGTTGTTGGAGCTGGTGCATCTCGTATGCAAGTTAGCTTCGCCTCTCCTATGGCTATCTGTCAGTTGCCCTCCTTGTGTCCAACACAGAGTAGCTGATATAGCACCTAGATGGTATGATGGTCAAGACCTGCTCTCTCTTGCCTCAACAGCTCTCCGAGTTTCTTCAGGTGGTCTTCCTTTCTGGATGTGTGGGTCTAAAGGTTGTCCACATAATTCTCAATGTTGGTGGTTTTGTGCAACATCTTCCTCATCATGAGGTTGAATGTTACTGCTGAGTTGACTAACCCAGTTGGCATCCTCTTAAACTGGTATTATTTTTCTGATGTTCTAAAGGCTGTCTTTCTTTATATCCTATCTCCATCGAGATCTACCAATAACCTTTACTGTGGTCGATCTCAGAAAAGAAATTGGCCTCATTTAGTTTCACCATGATAGCCTTTAGGTTACCCGTAGGTTCAGAAATGAATTTCATCAGGAGGTTAAGCTTCTGAAAATCTGTGCAGAAGCTGTTAGAGCTGTCCTTCTTCTTCACAATTACAACTGGTGAACAGTAGGCTGAATTCAAAGGCTCAATGATTCCAGCTTCTAACATTGTCTTGACTTCTTGCATGATCAGGTCTTTCATCACATAGAGCATATGATATAGCCTCACCTTGACTGGATCCCTGGTCGTGGTCTTGATCTGGTGTTGCACAAGGTCTGTCTTGCCTGCTCTATCTGTGAAGACATCTGTTTATTGACATAGTAGACCTTGTAACTCTTTTTTTTTTTTCTGTGGTTGTTCCCACTTCACCTTGTTGTGTTGGCCTTTCTTGGTCAGGTCAGTCAGTAGTGCAGTGAATTCAGCAGAGTTTAGGATGAACTTCCTATAGTATCCCGCTAACCCCAGGAAGGATCTGACATGCTGCTTAGTCATTGGAACTGGTGCACCTTCCACACTTATCTGGCAGTCACCCACTTTGTGTCCAACAAAGTCCATCACAGAATATCCAATGTAGCACTTAGATGATCTGATGGTCAGACCTACTGCCCTCACTCACCAGAACAGATCCTTGAGTTTCTTCAGGTGGTCTTCTCATCTGACTGTGTGTGTCAGAATGTCATCCACATAGTGCACAATGTTGGTGGTTTTGTGCAACATCTTCCTCATCATGAGGTGAATGTTGCTGCTGAGTTGGCATCCTCTTGAACTAGTAGCATCCATTAAGTGTCACAAAGGCTGTCTTCTCTTTGGACACTATCTCCGTTGGGATCTGCCAATAACTTTTTCTGAGGTCGACCTTAGAAGAGAACTTGGCCCCATCTATTTTCACTGTGATGGCCTCTGGGTTTCCCATAGGTTTGGAGTCTAATTTTGTCATGAGGTTCATCTTCTGGAAATCTATGCAGAAGAGTTTGAGACAACCCTCTTCTTCACGATTACCTCCAGTGAACAGTAGACTGAATTCGAAGGCTCAATGATTCCAGTTTCTAACATTACTTCAACTTCTTGCTTGATCATGTTTCTCATTGCATAGGGCATCTGGTAAGACTTCACTTTGACTGAGTTCTTGGTCATGGTCTCAATCTTGTGTTACACAAGGTCTGTCTTACCTGGTCTATCTGTGAAGACAGCTGCATACTGGCATGGTAGATCTTGTAGCTCTTTCTTCTGCTTGTCAATCATTTCTTCACTGATGCCTTTGTGCATCTCATTTCTGCCCAGTGGTCTTAGTTCTTCATCTTTTATGACAAAATCAATATCTTTGATGTGAGTTTGCTGTTTTCTGTGGGTATCAGAACTAAGATCTTCTATCCGACCCTGAAACATCGATCCTTGGACTTCTTGTCATAGAAGTGCTTCTGCCTGCCTTGGGCTGCATACAGACTTTTTCAAGTGAGTTGAAAGGTCTCCTCCGATTGGTTTCTGAGGCCTAACACATAATGGTATGTGTTCCTCACTTATGACTCTTCTCCTGTCCACAGTTCTCTGAATATCTGCATTGGGCCTCGTACTGTTCTTCCGTACAGTAACTCCAAGGGTGAAAATCCTGTACTCGCTTTTGGGACTTCTTGGTAAGCAACTACCACCTGGAGGTACCTGATCTACTCACGTGATCTCTCTTGGCACATCTTCTTCAGCATGCTCTTTAAGACCCCATTGACTCTCTCACAAAGTCCATTACATCTGGGTTTGTATTGGGTGGTAAAGAGCTGCCAGGTGCTGATGGGTCTGCACACCTCTTGCATCAATATTGAGGTAAACTGGGTCTCTCTGTCACTCAAGACTTCTTTTGGAAAGCCTGCTCTGAAGAACACTTTCAGGAGGGCTTCTCTCTCTCTGTCTCAACATGTACCGGTTGCCCTTGACAGATACAGGTGTAATAGTCCAATCAAGTCCACAGCTACTCTGCTGAATGGCTATCCTATATGAGGAATTTCACCCATTGGCACCTAGGCTACATTCCCTCTAGGTACTGTCCTTTGGCAGATGTCACATGTCCTGCAGAATCTGGTAACATCTCTGATGACCCCTGGCCAATGGAAGTTGCTGGTGATCATGTCTGCTGTCTTGTTTACTCCTAGGTGTCCATCCACAATTGACTTGTGAGTCAACTTCATCACTTGAGTTCAGTATTCTGTTGGTACTATGATATGTTTAACTTCCCCAGTAGAATTACCTTGATAGGTCTGGTACACCACTCCCTTCTAGTCCTCTGTTCTGTAAGTCCCTTTTCTTTTGGCCTTGTGCTCAACTTTCTCCCAGGCATTGTCCCAGAGTTTCTGCAGTGAATGGTATTTCTTCTGTGCTTCCTTCAATTCCCATAGACCTACAATCGTAATGTCACTTTTTGAAATTTGAAGGGGCTTGATGTCTTGCTTTCTTTTATATTCTTGAGTTCTTCTGATCATTGCAGATGCCTCATCAGTGTTCTTTATGTCTGGTTCTTCCAAACTTCTACTGCCAGGTATATTGTTGATTACCAAGTCATTAATGGGTGCCTTCATATACATGGCCTCAAGATCTCCCATGTAGTATGGAGTATCCACCTTTATTCTTGCTGTGGAAAACTTTCTCACTGTCCCATCAATCAGCACATTTAAATGTACTTTGCCCATTGTCTGGTCATCAGATACTAGACTGATTCTGACTGCTGCACCCAATGTCTCATAGGACTTTCACTTTCTTGCCCCCAACATAGCCTTCACCTACCGGCATGTTGTGGTTGATCCATTTGCTAACTTGAGCTGACTATCAATGATGTACTGTTTATTCATGGTAATAGCACCTCCTTGTTGTGAATCTAACGAGTTGTCTTGATTCTATTTCTTCTAGCAGCAGCATTCATACGAAGAATTAAATTGTGGCAGAATTCTACAAATTCTTCAAATACCTGTAGAATGATAGGTTTCTTTTTTGTGAGTGTAAAACATTTAAATACACCATTTAAATTATTTCATCTTTACTCTTTTGTTACAATACAGTCTGTGATAATTTCACTTTATAAATCACCACTATACACTTTTTATGCAGACTAGATCTATCTATCTATCTATAGCCTAACAGAGGTCTCAAGCGTTCTGCACATTACAAGATATTGTGATGCAATAAACTCAATCAAAACAATGAGAAAAACTTGGAAGGTTCTATTAACATGATGCAATAATACAACAAGTGCCAATTCACAACAGTTGAAGTACATAGGGTATGATTTGTACACAGCTATGTAAACAAACCTGCAATAAACTATGTCTGCTAAAAATAACTAAATTTAACACTTGAGCTATACTTAAACCACTTAAATCATAATACTCACATTAAACTTAAACAGTTGTGTATATGTAATAGTTATGGTTTTTAGTTTAAATCTAGCTATTTATTTGGAACAGGTGAAAATAAGTTTAATCCATCAATATGATGTTATGTAGAGGAATGTGTAACATAAATTTTTAATTTAATTTTGATTATTTCTGGTAGTGTTAATCACACATAATGTTATAGCAATGTTCCTGAGAAACACATGAGTTTTAAAGTAAGGCTATAATATAAATAAAATAAACTTTTACATCCCCATAAGAAGATAAAATACTTCAATTAGCAAGGTCCATTTCCAATCTTCAAGTGTTATATATATCCTTTTATTTGTTGGTACTGTGAATGTATTTGGGAGGAGAAAAGAAGCACTTCACTTAAACAGTATGCATGTCTGTATGAAATAAGGAAAATACTTTTTGGACTGAAGTGTTAAATTTTGTGCCACACTTGGCTATATCACATAGGAAAATGAGAAAATATTGGAACAGCTGAAAGTTGTAAGAACTCAGCAGATGGGACCTTTATCAGCAGCCTCCATGGAAAATGGTGCATATCAGCGTGGATACCATCATGTTCTCAGGTAATTATTTTAAATTTCATTTACATGAAAAATATATATATCACTCTGGATACTATCATTCTTTTGGGTAATTGTTTTCATTTCTACTTACAAGAAGAATTGTATGTATCAGTGTGGATACCACCACATTCTCAGGTAATTGTTTTTATCAACTTACAAGGAGAGTGATGTATAATATGCTTACAGAATTAAGAAATAACGGTTTAAATGAAAGTAACTAAAAAATGAAGTAATAAAAAATAATGGGTACACAATAAACTGAAGAAACAACAATAAAAAAAGTTCTGAGGTAATTTTTTTTTCATGTCTAGTTACATGGAGAATGTCACACATCATTGTGGATATCTTGAAATAATTGTTTTCATTTGTAGTTACATGGAGAATGGTAGATATCATTGTGGATATCTTCAAGTAATATATTTCATTTGTAATTACATGGAGAATGGTAGATATCATTGTGGATATCTTGAAATAATTGTTTTCATTTGTAGTTACATGGAGAATGGTAGATATCATTGTGGATATCTTCAAGTAATATATTTCATTTGTAATTACATGGAGAATGGTAGATATCATTGTGAATATCTTGAAATAATTGTTTTCATTTGTAGTTACATGGAGAATGGTAGATATCATTGTGGATATCTTGAAATAATTGTTTCCATTTGTAGTTACATGGAGAATGGTAGATATCATTGTGGATATCTTGAAATAATTGTTTCCATTTGTAGTTACATGGAGAATGGTAGATATCATTGTGGATATCTTGAAATAATTGTTTTCATTTGTAGTTACATGGTCTAGTGTTTTTTTTTTAATTTATTTTTAACCATTTCCAGATGGGTCATAGGTGAAAGGCCATGTCATTGCGTTTATTGACTTGCATTGAAAATTTTATTGAACTAATAGTTCATGAATTTATGTCAATAAGTTTGGTATCAAACTGTAGATTATGATTAAAATCTTAGTATTATACATTAGTTAATTTCTTAACTTAAAAGTAATTATTAAAAAACACACATAAATATCAATTTTTGTGTGTCACATGGTATGTTGAAATGCCAAAGAATAGGTCAACTTTTTGAGTTACTACAGGTAAGAAGATGAAAACTGACAACCTAAAGATTAAGCAGACCTTGAAGACAAACCAGTCAGAAGGCTGTAAATGTCTTGGATTCTCTGAAAAATAAGATAAACATAAAAATTCAAAGAGGATGTAAAAAGAAGTTAACTTGTTCTCCATGTGTATACACAATTGTGATTGTACTTGATCCCCAATTAATATTAGTTTCAACTTCTAGTATTTGATTTCCATTGTTTCTACTCATTTTGAAATGTTTCTGTTTCCCAAATTATACTTTGTTCGTATGAATTTGAGATTTAATATGGCAGATGATAATTTTTCCTGCTATAAGTAGATAATGATTCTAACATTAGTTCACAATCTCGGGATTTACGATATGTGCTGGGGAGGCACAGGCTTTAGTTTGAAGGGAATTTGGGTCTTATGTTCAGCCAACAATTTTCTTCCTTTCAAGTTACAATTTTTGTGCAGAGGGATAATACAACTGTATGGAAAGTTTCTTTCTCTGGCAGTATCCTCCTGCTACCATGCTTCCTCGTAATATGCTGGGTTAGGTATTGTTCTTTTGTCCAGGAGATCTGTGGTAAGTTTTTCAGTATGTATTTCTCACTCCCTGTAGATATACCGATGTTCACTGAGTTTATGTGAACTCATGTGGATGGATCTAATTTTCGCACTCAATAACTTCCGTCATTCATGTCTTCTCTGCTCAGTGTTGTGTAAGTTTTAATTTTATACTTCTTTAATCATCCTGGTAACTTTAGTTTAAATCTTGTGTTTGAAGTTTGTTTCTTTCTGTAATTTTTTTTTAAATTTTAATTTCACTGTTAATGTTATCTCATTGTAAGTTTTTTCTTTACTACTAGTCACGTCTAATTGGGGATTGGTTTTGAGTCAAACTTTGTGTTTGTTAACTGCATGCCTTTTTATTCTCATGTTATTTAGGGTAGGTTTTATTTTTGTGTCCTTTGTCTTATAGTTTCTTTGAGTGGGCCAATAGGTTCTATATTTTAGTTATTTATCTTCTCAGTCCCTTTAGTGGTTTTGTACTATTGGTGTTATTTATTATTTTATGTTTTAGGTCAATTTCATCATTTTGCAGGTTTGTTATTTTTATGCACTTTGTAGACTACACATGATTCTAAGCTTTTGTTAGTTCTTTTTCTAAATTCTTTAGTTTATGTATTATATTGGAACTCCACTTTGTGACAGTTCCATTATCTGTACGAGTTCTCTCTGAGGGTGCCTGACTTCCATTTTGTTCCCACTTTATGCACTTCCCAGATTTTCTTCACTCCTCCTTGGGATCGTACCTTGTCTGTTCAAGTCCTATAACAAAAGGAGCTGTCAAATGGGTAGTGCTCAATCAACCAGGAGTTTACTCCCATCTTTCTTTGTCTCTACATACACAGGGGTTTAAAATCCCTTCATTGATCTGTCCTGGCTGTAAACTTATCTGGAGATACCTCGCTTCACCATGGAGTCCTACCTCTCACTTCGGTGGGTTTTACTGCCCTAGTGTCACATTCTTTTTCTTCAGTTACTCTATGCAGGTTTTGCCTTCTAGTTCTGGGTGCTACCAGTCTTTCTTTCTTCAGCTTCATATGTGTTTTGTGGAGTGGCACACTCTTTTGCACGTCATCTTCACACACTGGGTCTTCAAACTCATCATTTCATGCTCGCCTCTTTCCGTGCCCAGTTAGTCACTCACACCTGCTTCCTTCTTCGAGAATCTTCTCAGGGGAGGGGGATCTTTTTAAGTTGGAGACATCCTTTACTACTCCTTGCAGTATCTTATTCCTTTTGGGGTTCTCTTCCTATCTCGGTCGAGCTCATTCTTTTACTATTCATTTCCAGGATATGGAGTGGGCAGTCAGGAAGGTCCTACGTTCTCCTTCTCTCTCTGAATGTGAGGTTCTCTCTCTTTTGGGGATGTGGGCTTCCTCAGAAGCATTCATTCCCTTGTGTTGGACACACATGCATTTTCTTGGATGCTTCTTGACCAGTGGAACTTCCCTCATGATCCCTTGGACCATCCCATTTTCCTTGATTTCTCAGAGTTTTTGGGTCAGTTGTCAGTCATGGAGGCTACTCTCCATATCCACATCCTGGAACTTTTGGAAGTTCCAAGGGCTCTGTATCCTTTCCACCCATTCCTGGCAGTTATGGTTCATTCTGACAATTCCACTGTTATCAGCTTTACCACCAAGCAAGGGGAACCAAGTACCAATCTGTCTGTTCAGACTGGATTTCTTGTACTAGGCCTATGACCAAGAACATTACTATTCTGATGTTTCATGTTCCCCGAATTATGAATTTCATGGCCAATCTCATATCATGTCCCAACTAGGTTCTCCACAGTGTGGTCTCTTAATCCTCACCTTTTTCTGTGGGTCTGTTCTCAATGGAGAATACTGCACATATGTATGTGTTTCCCATTCACTGATATGCCAAACTTCCTTCCTTTTTGATCTCCAGTTCCTCAGCTCTGTGGGTGGATGATTTCAGTAAAGATTGTAGGGGTTTTAACCTATACACCTACACTCCAATCTGACTCATCTTCTTGATCTTTTCACTTATCCAAACCACTCCTTGTTGTGTTCTGCTGATTGTTTGGAATTGACTGCTCAGACATAGTTCCTACCCTTTCCTCTGTCCTGTTCGCTACTCTGTCAACTACGATCTGACATTTTTTTCATCCCGACATCACCACACTCCATCTTCCTGTGTGAATTTTGTCCATTCCCACGCTACTGCTCAGAGATTTATTTTCGTATCATATCTTTCTATGCTTGTACCATTTGCCCTTCCTCTTTGTATATGTACCAGAGGCATAGGTTTCTGTTGTTGGTCTATTTCTCATGGCTACCGACCCTCTTGTACTTTTGTTCCTCACCTTTCCCAGTTCTTCATCTGGTTGTTTAATCAGGGTTTGTCTGTTTCAACTGTTACTCTTTATAGAGCTGCTCTGTCAAACACCCTTTTCCCTGAGTTTTTCTGTTTCTTTTGTCTGGTTCTTTTACCACATTCCTTTGTTCTGCCAAATTGGGATCTCAGTGTTGTTCTTCATGATCTCTCTGGTTCTCCCTTTGAACCCATTTGCAATTTATTCCTTGTATCATTTTTCTCTTAAGACCTAAATCCTTCCCCCTACCTGCATGCAGTCATTGTCTTTCCTTTATTTATGCCATCCTTTACCATTCCTCTTATGTTATTCATTATCTGGATCGGGCATTCTTTTTCCCACCTCTATTCCCATTCAGTTCCAGATCATGTACATTGTCCAATGATTTCCCTGCTATATTTTTTGGCTCATACTGCTTCCTTTCATTGTTCTCATTCCTGACTAATTGTTCCATGGCATTCCTCTCTTTCCCATGATCTTTGACCTATTATGCTCACGGGTTGGGTTTGTATGCCCGGTGTATTTTGGCATGACCTTGGCAAGTCGCTGTTTACATATTGTTTCTTCACACCAAATTCGTCATCTAACTAAGTCTTTAGCTGCTTGACACTGCCATCTTTTGGAGGAGATCATTCAGGCTGGTAATGTGGACAACTCCCAATATATTCGGCACTCTTTCTCTGCAAACATAGCTGTGTCTTTCTTGGACAGGTATCTTCTTCCTCCTGTGGTGATTCTACATATCTCTGTTTGCCTTTGACTGGGGTAAGTCATCATCTTTTGTTGTTGTTTTTTTAATGTTATATATATTTCAGAATCCCACCTAGTGGTGGGTGTTGCTTGGTTAGGTACGCTGAATTTTATATCTTAGCACTTTTTTGTATACTTCTATAAGACTCACTGTGGAGATGGGGTGTTTCTGTAAGACCACCAGCCACTTATCTGGTGGTGTATTTATATCTATATATATCACATTTTATTTATCAATATATGTATATACCGAGGACTGTTGCTCATGGACTTCATGAGTAAAGCAGATAGGGATTTTTGCCCATCCATACTGACCCGTGATTCTTACAATCCAGGTCTTTCTGCTTTTCAAAATAGGGAAATGCAGACACCCATTGCACTGTCTCAGGTGAGTCATTCTTCCAGACCCACCAATGCGTATCCTTCCCTTTCTTTTAGTGGGGTCCTTGTCACTTCTGGTTCCCAGTCATTGGAGTGGCGGACTTTGGAGGTTTCCTCACGAGTGGGATTTGTATGAGAAAACAATCTTGTCATATGTACTCACTCATTGAGAAGAGGGTTATCATTGTTATGCTTCATATTATACACTATTATTATTATATTATCAATCCAAGGTGCTTCTCTCATTGGAAATATATTTTCAGTGTTAGGAAATATTAACTTTAATTTCTAGTTACATGGCAAATGGTAGATATCATTGGGAATATCTCCAAGTATTTGTTTTTATGTCTATTTACATGGAAAAATGGTAGATATCATTGTGAATATCTCCAAGTATTTGTTTTTATGTCTATTTACATGGAAAATGGTAGATATCATTGTGAATATCTCCAAGTATTTGTTTTTATGTCTAATTACATGGAAAATGCTACATATCATCATTTGCATGTTTAGTTACATGGGAAATGTTGCATATAATTGTGGGTATCATCGTATTCCTAGATAATATTCTTGTATTTTAGTAACAGAGATTTAGAAACATTAGTTTTTCATCATGCTACTTTCATGTGTCTTTTGATACTAGAAAAACATCAGATTATTTTAACTTTTTCACCATGGACCTACCTTTTAACCATTTTGTATTTGTTATAGTTTTTGTGCTATAACTTTTAAATTAGTAAACATATGTTCATGAAATCTGTAAAAATTACAAGGCTTTCATATGCAAAATATCAGATTTTTGTATTAAGTTTTAAGGTTTGTTAAACAATGTCTTTTTTCTTTTTGCTTGTTGATTATCCAACATGAAAAGTAATTTTCATTTTAAGAGTGAAAATACTTTTATGCATGTGAAAATTTTCAAGTTTCAC
>NW_013671593.1:0-18874 GCF_000517525.1 Limulus polyphemus
TAGAGGAAGAACTATGACAAATACACTTGTGTAGTTTCAAACATATATAAATCTTGTCATAGAGGAAGAACTATGACAAATACACTTGTGTAGTTTCAAACATATATAACTATTGTCATAGAGGAAGAACTATAACACTATACTATACGAAACTACAAGCATTTGTCGTCTTATTCTAATTTTCATCTGTTACTTCATAGTTCATTCATCTATAAACAGATTGTCCTATTATATTATATATCTGACATTGTTATAAGCTGTGGCTAAACAATTACACACTTTTAACGAAAAATTTTATTACGTTTTTATGAACACAAACAGAATATTATTATTAA
The DNA here is from genome assembly GCF_000517525.1 of Limulus polyphemus. Taxonomy (NCBI): domain Eukaryota; kingdom Metazoa; phylum Arthropoda; class Merostomata; order Xiphosura; family Limulidae; genus Limulus; species Limulus polyphemus. Next base: position 336 of record NW_013671593.1, read on the forward strand.
CTGACATATAACTTAACTTGACAAAATCACCCAATTTCTAGCATTGTGAACGACCTTGACGTGAAATAAGAAAATGATGAACGATTTTCGTACGGTTTATTATTATTTAATTTTTGTTATGGTAACCTTAAGTTCTAATACAAAGAAAATGGAACATTCTGCTTTTTTAGTATGTTTATCAATAATGCCTTCACAATAGGTAGGATTTTCATACATATTATAAAGATATTTAATATTACAATGAATAAAAATAACAAATACATTTGAAATATAATATATGTTGTAAATATATTTCATGGGCTGCCTATACTGAAACTACTATTATAATAAACATTTGAGAATGATACATAGCTGGGAAAACGGTATGATGACATGTTATCACACAGTGATTATAAAATGCAGATGGACGTAAGACGAGGAAAAAAAACAGCTATTTAACAGTAATATTAAAAATAGAACTAGTGATTTATATGGAATACTGGATAACACTTTATATCTAAGATATTTGTAACAGGGCAACATTTAGTAACATCTAATTTTTGTTTAATATCAAGTGTCTGTTGGTAATCGTTGCCAAGAACTTGAAGCGGTGAGTACTGAACTGTGTTCTAAGTTAATAACTCACTTACAACTTCGTCAGTTAACATTTTAATCAAATACTAATGTGAATGAAAGGAGAAATTTACTTGGAATCTAACGAATTTGATAAATTTTAATGAACAAATAGCTAGTTACTTTAGTTGAAAGACCAACTAATGAATTAAAAAAAAAGGCGTACAATAAATATAATAACATATATAGGATAAGTCATTTAGAGGATTTGAAAATTGTAATAATTTAATCACATTAAAACGTAAGTTGATTACCTTCATTCATCAGTATTTTCGGACGCAATTCCAAAAATATTTACAAAGTTCGGTCAACCTAAAGACATTTAGGTTTACAACTAAATACGCACACTAAGCCATCACTAGAGATCATTCTCTATAACAGTAATCGTAGTATGCCAAATTATGCACTCAGTTTAACTATATAAGAAATAGGTCAATAATTTAACCGATATCATATAACCAAGTAAATGATAAGTGAACAAAAACATTAAAAAGTGGTATTATTTACAAAACTTACCAGTATGAATAAACACACATCGATAGCTTTAAATGGGACTGCAGTGTACGTAATACTTTGTATATTTCACTCGAAGATCGGTAAGTGACCTGTAAAACTGTAGTGTCGAAACATCATCTATTTACCTTTACGGCTTCAGGCACATGTTTGTGTACAAACGTGTATCAGGAACTACAAGAGCAGTTGAAAATCCTTTAAACTTGCATAAAGAATTATTACAATAGGAACGTGATATAATGAAGTTAAGAAACACATGTATGCATACTGTAAACGCAAGATTCTTGCTTAATTAAATCAAATTAATGTAAGTCTTGAAATGTTACAAACTGACAAAATACAATAAATATAAACTACTCTATCAGAGTTGCAGCAGGATACTTACTGTAGATACTTACTGTAGGTACTTACTGTAGGTACTTACTGTAGGTACTTAGTGTAGATACTTACTGTAGGTACTTACTGTAGGTACTTACTGTAGATACTTACTGTAGGTAGTTACTGTAGATACTTACTGTAGATACTTACTGTAGACACTTACTGTAGATACTTACTGTAGATACTTACTGTAGACACTTACTCTAGATACTTACTGTAGGTACTTACTGTAGATACTTACTGTAGGTACTTACTGTAGATACTTACTGTAGATACTTACTGTAGACACTTACTGTAGGTACTTACTGTAGATACTTAGTGTAGATACTTACTGTAGGTACTTAGTGTAGATACTTAGTATAGATACTTACTCTAGATACTTACTGTAGGTACTTAGTGTAGATACTTACTGTAGATACTTAGTGTAGATACTTACTGTAGGTACTTACTGTAGATACTTACTGTAGATACTTAGTGTAGATACTTACTGTAGGTACTTAGTGTAGATACTTAGTATAGATACTTACTCTAGATACTTAGTGTAGGTACTTAGTGTAGATACTTAGTATAGATACTTAGTGTAGGTACTTAGTGTAGATACTGACTCAAAACTGTCTCCCTACATGAATATGATTACGCTAATAAGTTGCTATAACAAATTGTAATAAATTATAAAATGGAGAAGGGTTGTAAATATACCATCTGATATTATTGAAACTGATAAGGTAATTTTCTTCTATACAATAACATGTTCTATAACCTACAATAGCTTTACTAAAAGGCAATATTAAAGATAAGACAACATGATCAGTGTATTGAACTTTTTATTTAAAGTTATATATTAAAGTGTAGTCATTAAGTTTTTTCCCCTCTAATTCACGTGATTTTGTAAGAATATTCTCATTCCATAAGCGGTAGTATTGCATTTCCTGTAGATTTAAATAAACTTGAGTGATCAAAATGCGACTAAAGTGAGTTTTTGAATATTATCCACGAAATTTTGGAGTTGTAAACACATTCTAACATAGTTAATTAGTTGAGAAGAAGAAATGCTGTGAAGAACATTTGTGGAAACATTTCCAATAAAAAACACAAGAAAGTCTGTTTAAGTTTTAATTGGAGAGTTTTATTACAGATACTTACAGGGGCGGATTGGCAATGAAGGACCAGCCCGGACAATATCACATTCTGCATACTGGCTAAACAATTGAAAATTAAAATCAATTTCTAAGAATGCGCCAAATGCACGGGCCCACCGGGCAATTGCCCATTATACCGGAGGGCCAATCCGCCTCTGGATACTTATATTTAGACCAAAGTAATGTAATTTATCAGTTTATCAGTATAGCAAACAAGTCATGTGATTATATGAGAAAAAAAAACCCAGGCCTTAAAGATATATACTTTCCACTTTGTTCTGTAGTTTAAAAAAACTTATTTGAAACTGAAGCAACTAAATGATACTTAAGTACCCTCAATATTATCTACAATTATCCTAGTACAAAGGAAAATAGTGCAAGTTATTTACAGTGAATAGTTTTCTTTTTTCTTATTAAATTTATTAAACTTACTTTGATTATAGAATTATAGAAGATAACATAACATTTTATGTGAATTGTTTTTCGTTTCATTGATTGTCATGCTGCCAAACTGACCACCTGGTCACTGCTTGCTGGCACAAAGAAAACTACTAAAGACGAATAGATGAACAATAGAGAAACAGACAGGTTCTAAAACCAGATAAACGGCTAGTAGTTAAAAAGTAAATAAATTCAGACTAGATTTAGATCTGAATATTATTCGAGTCCTACTTGTAGTGGAATTATCCAGCATTTTACCTTTTGGTTTCGACAGCCTTTGTCGTGGCTAGAAATCTAAAAATAAAATTTATAGACTTTATAAGACCACAAATTAAATTTTTGAAACGAATAAATTAAAACAAAAAAGAAACAGATAGAACCAGACAAAAGATGGAGATGATACTAAAGGAAACTAATCTTATGAGGAAGGACAACAAGAAATTCTCTCGTTAACAGTTGTGAGAGAAAATAAAGAACAATTTAATTTCGTGCTATAGAAAACTTGGTACAGATGCAAAAACCAAGAAAAATAAAACCGTTTGTTATGTGAAAAGCACCAGTTGCCAGTGCAAGTTTCTAGGATATTGTGAACATGTCATAAAAAGTCTAATTTGATGTAGCTAAGAAGACAAAAGAAAGTTTGTAGCTCATTTCCAGCTATACATTGTTTTTTTTTGTCGGGATTTAAGTGAAATGTTCATATTACAAAATGAGCAGCCATTCTTAAAGTTATCAATTACAACAAGAACAACAACAAAAGATCCCGAGTTTAACTATTTAACTAAAAGTGTTAATATAACTAAATCCAACAGAATATAGTGATTTTTTGTCTTCTCTGAACATTTTCACTACTACGACCTTGATGGTACAATCAAGTCAAACTTATAAGAGAAACAAAAAAAATGAAACAAAATGGGCAAAGTATAGTCAGCTTGGAGTTGATAATAGATTTACCAGAAGACATACCCGTTCAATGTACGAGAAAGACAGAGGGGTCCTCGGAGGTGATATAGAGGTCAGATCATTATACTGACCACAGTGTCACCTCCTGGAGTTCTTAGGGTACATGCCAGGTTTAGTGACAATCGGTCTAGTGTTTCGCCAGTCACACAAACAAAGTCACACAAACTTTTGTCATATATTGGTATATAATTTTACTAAAGTTATAGTCGTGACATAACTGACCCGAAAATATTTATATTTTTCTACTCTCCTTCACAACTATGATCATTATTTAAGAGCAACTAGTTATTACAAACGTCCTGGCTGATTCACTTCAGACATTGTAATAAAAGACTCTGAATGTCACAGAGGCTAACTCAGTTTCATTTATAGTGACATCTTTAAACCTTTCTGAAAATTCAACCTACCACCTAATAGTGTTATCTATTAATATTCACCGCTGTTCTTCGAAATAGTCGTGTCATAACGTTTTTCGTAGAAGCTGTTCGAAAATCCTTCTTCCTTTGATTTTCCGAATAATGTTCTGGGAATTTCGTATTATTTCAATCATGAACATTGCACATAAAACTACACTATAGATATGCTATATGGCGTTCCGCTTCAAACGAAAACTATGCACTCTGCTGGAAGTCTGGAATGTTGAACAAAAACTGTTCAAGTTAAAATACTGATTTTAGTAACTGCTTTCCACGAAAGTCAACATTATCAGTCATTTGAACGTGGAATTTTCTTCGAATTTAAACTCCGTGTCATCATCGTACATATTTTAAGCTTGCAGACTTTTGCTGGAACAAAAATATATATAGAATTAAAACATATCATGAGTGCGTGTAAACAGATGTATGAATTGAGCAAGTATAGGATTCAAAACTTCAACAATGTTTTATATGTAGCAGCACATCAATGCATAATTACAAGCAACATATATAATTGCATAAGTTTACATAACAATTAAAGTACCTATGGAGTATCTTTGTAGTGAAAGTTCTCAGTGGAAGCTTTGAATTGCCAGAATCATCTGTTGCAAATGGTTTGTTTTTATTTTTTATAATATTGGTCAAAGACTTCACGTTTACAACATTCATTTCCTATTTGGCTGAACACTTTAAATGTTATCACAAACTACTTAATTTTAGACATCATGTTTAAAAGATTACGTTTAATGAGCTAGCTGAAAATAATCTGTTCTATAACGGAGCTTTGAATACTTGTGATGTTCTTCTGATTTTTAAACAAATCATTGAAAACATCGCTTCATTATAGTGGAATATAGAATAATATGCTATAGTTAAACCCACTGTTTGGCCTCTAGTACTTTAACTTACTATCCAGTACAACATACTAATACTTAAACTGCAGCTTAGCCTGTAATTATAGTACAGTAAGCTACGATCCAGCGCGACATATTATAAGTTAAGATTCAGGTTGGCTTGTAATACCAGCACTGGAAATACAAATTTTTATAAATCCGCCTAATAAATAAAGGTTAATTTTAATAGTTCAGTGAGAAGACAACTATAGACGTCTTGAGTCTAGTGTACAATAAAGACAATGTACACCCAAATGTTTATATATCAATTTATCAGCAAGTTTCAAAAGAAAAAGGACAAAAAATGTGAGAATGCACAGTTTGCTTATTTCAGGATTTTTCATCGTAAATTGACCATGTATGGTTTTGCTGATCATTTCTTTTAGCACAATGGGCTATTTGCGCCGCGTTTACCATATAGATTGAACCTCGAATTTTAGCGTCATAAGCTCCGAAGCTTATCGTTGAGCTATCGGAGGACGAAGAAGTTGTTACTATTGCAGTTTGCAATACTTACTAGGACTGAAGTATTCACTTTTACAATCCATCTTTTTAGATACGGTTTTCTTTTCCTTCATCTGCAGCACCGTCTTGAGCAGATGATGATTGAACATCTGCCAGCGAGTTGAAATCTGAAAGAAAACAAGTCTTTTATATCAACCTCATCCAAAATGCTATTGTAACTTTACACTCACCACACAGGTTAATTATTGTAACATTTAGCCAATATTTGTTTTGTTTGTTTGTTTTGAATTTCGCACAAAGCTACACGAGGGCTACCTGCACTAGCCGTCCCTAATTTAGTAGTGTAAGATTAGGGGTAAGGCAGCTAGTCATCACCACCAACCGCCAACTCTTTTACCAACGAATAGTGTGACTGACCATCACTTATAACGCCCCCACGGCTGAAAGGGCGAGCGTGTTTTGTGTGACGGGGATTCGAACCCGCGATCCCGCAAATTGCGAGTCGAGTGCCCTAACCACCTGGTCATGCTGGGCCCCAATATTTGGTGTAAATCAGTATGAATAAATCTTAGAGTTATTATAATGTGCCTAATAGTACCATATTGAATGTTATATCGTCACTGAGTTTTCTGAAGTTCGTATAGAATAAAAGTATCGCTTAAGCAAATTATAAATTACGAATACAATTGGCATCAAAAATTATACCAGTAGCGTGTTAGTAATAAAGTAATTGATTGACTTTTGTTTTTGGCAAAGCCACGAGGATCGGACTTTGAATTCTAGCGTTATAAGTCTTGAAACTTACCTCTATGTCACCAGGGAACATTACTTTAATAATATAATATACTAAAGATATTCCATATGTCTTCACAATATTCAGAGCTTTTATTCATTTCGTTATTTCTTTTAAACTGATATAAATTGAACGTATTTTACAACCATATTTCTAGCCTTGTTTTGTTACAGTTTAATATATTCTTCAGCAGATGTGTCAGTTTGTATATGTTTATTTGGATTTGGAATTTTAAACCAAATGACACCTTTTGCACACGTAGCAAGGCTAGAACCTTCCTACGGTTCAGTTATAACCGTCCTTAATTTTAAATTATTAACTAAAGGGAAGGCAGCCAGCAGCGCCTGCCACCAGAAAGGCTTTTGGTATGGCTCTTTGAATCGAATTACGAGATCGACTGTCATTTTAATAACACGCGCACAGCTAAAAGCTAGAAGAATGGTTGGCGGCATTCCGTCTCCAACCCGGACTTTTCGGTCTGCAGTTCAACATGCTTAACCATTAAGCCACGCCCGGCCAATATTTATAACAAGGATTTAAAACAACTTTCGCAAACAATTTGATTCACCGATCGTGTAGATTATAACATCGTAGAGACTATGTTCTTCCATAAGTCTCAAGGACTGGAGAATACTGTAGTCCTCATACAGGCTGATTCTTAAGTTTTGTGTAGGAGTTTAGTTATTTTTATAGCTGTTATCTTCAGATTTGTTAGGTTCTTTTCACTGATGTTTATAGTTCGAACATCAGCTCTCTACCATTTTAACTATAACTATTATATAAATCAGTAATAATAATAACGAATTTATATTTAAATGCTTTCCGAACACTAGAAAAATATATTTACTTCTAACATTGATTATATACAAATATCATCACAGTTCGTATATTTTATTTTACTTACATCCCTTAGCTCATTCCGGGGCAAAAGTTTACCCTGATGTTTTACTGGTGATGACGTGACGTGATGAAGAAAAATCACCATCATTGCAAAGGAAAATAGAGACATGGGTTTAAGCTATCTTTAGCGAATATTTAGTTTTCGGACACAAACTCGAATATATTCCTCGCCTGTATGATTTCAGACTATACACACAACATGTATTTACACTAGATATTTTTATAGTCGTTGGTTACATGCGCGTTTCAGTGGTTATAAAAGGCAGACGGTTTTAAATAGTTGTAGTAGAATGATGAAATATCCTGCTGACCTTGCTTAAAAAACCACTTACAGTTGCTTCTGGTAATCGTTAAGGCGTATCCACTTGATTGAATATTATGTTTTTTTGTTTGGCTCGTATCTAACCACGCGCAGTTAAGTATATCAGTTCATTTATCGGGTATAAAACAAAGGGACGATTTTGCAAAAAAATTGGTGTCTGCACGTGAAATTAGTATGATGAAACACTATTATATCACATGATTAAATACATAGACCAATGATGGTTGACCATTATCAAGTTGTGAAAACTCGAAGGTCAATACTGGTGAAAAAAGGATTGCTCTTCCCTACCCAGCGGACTTTGCCCTTTGTCCGTCTCTTTCACAAAACATATGCTTTTCTGCTGATTATGTACACAAACTATCATACGTGACAAAAGTGGCGGATACTTATATGAATGTAAAAGTACACATACTTTTCCATTACTTCATTTACTATGATTTTATAACACAAATCTTAAGTTTGCCAAGGCTTAGCTTGTTTGTTTCGTTTTGAATTTCGCGCAAAGCTACACGAGGGCTATCTGCAATAACCGTCCCTAATTTAGTAGTGATAGGCTAGACGGAAGGCAGTTAGTCAACATCACCTACCGCCAATTCTCGGGTTACTCTTTTCCAACGAATAGTAGGAATGACAGTTGCATTATAACGCTCCCCACGGCTGGAAGTGCGAACATGTTCGGTGTGACGGGGATTCGAATCCGCGACCCGCAGATTGCGAGTCAAGCGCCCTAACTAGACTTAGCTTCCTAAAAACACTAACCAACCTTGTTGTTACAGGATGAGCTTAATGGATATCTTACAACTGGAAGATATTAAACGAAATCCAAACTAATTCAAATACTACCGAATATATCGTTTGTTTTTCTTTTGCAAAGTGCCAAATAATCATTTTTCTCAGTGTAGCATTTATAAAGGGAACACCCACCACAATGAGTCAGTAGATAAAACAAAACAAACTGTTATGTTACTTTTTTCATATTGTCTAACATAGGTTTATGTTATCAAATAATCCATATGATTAGAAAATAATTTCTTAATATTTTTAGATAGTTATTGGTTTGGCTCGGCATGGCCTGATGGCTCGACTCGCAATCTGCAGGTCGCGGGTTCGAATCCCGTCACATCAAACATGCTCGCCCTTTCAGCCGTGTGGGCGTTATAATGTGACGGTCAATCCTACTATTCGTTGGTAGATGGTGATGACTAGCTGCCTTCCCTCTAGTCTTACACTGCTTAATTTGGGTCGGCTAGCACAGATAGCCCTCGTGTAGCTTTGGGCGTAATCCATAATAAACCAAGTTATTGGTTTCAATGCAATATATTTTTTAATTAGCTTTAAAAAATACAATAATATTAGCAACAGTGAAAATACATTATGAAGAGCAGGTCTCATAAAGTGAATATGTAGCAAGTTTCATAGTGTAAATAATGATATAAGCAGCAGGCCTTATAATTTGAATAATAGAATACAGATATCAGGTTTCCTGATAGAGATAATAGTACAGGCAGCAATTCTTATTATTTGAATTGTAGTGTAAATAATGGGCTTGCAATGTTTAATTAATAATTTACTGATAAATATCATTCATTGCCGAGTGTCGATTTTAAACAGGACGTCATTGAGCAACATACATTTTTAAAGTAGTTGTCAAAATGCTTGGGTTTTCATGATTTTATTGTGACAGCGTATTGTTTTTGCGCCAAGAGCAAAAACTGTTTTGTAAACATCCTATCCAACACCAAAAAATGTACATATATATATTTACAGATAATTAATTTATATAGCGTATTTGCAGTTGTCATATTTCGTAGAGCCAAGCGTGTCTCAGTGGTTTTAGCGCTCGGACAGTGAATCCTATGGTTCACGGTTCGTTTCCTGTTGCTGCATAAACGCCCTCCATGCTTTCGAGATGTGTGTACTCTGTAAGAGTGACCGCCAAATTTCACTATTTGGTCGAACAAGAATAACTCAGGATTGGCTGTGGGTACTGTTGACTAACTGTCTTCCCTCTAATATACCAGTTAAAATTAGGGGAGGTTATGCTTAGATAGTCCTTTCGTAGCTTTGCACGAAAATTCTGAAAGAAAAAAAATATAGTCTCCTGGTTAAAAACTCTTTGAGGTGTGATGAGGTTGTAGGATCCATGAAGAAGCAAGACTAATGTATGTTTATCTTGATAAAACTAAAGTAACTAAGATAACCAACAATCTAAAAAAACATAAAACAAAATATCGACTGTATAATAATTTGATAGTGTATTGTTAAATGTGAAGTTGGAGCTGAAATATTTATATATATTCCAAACAGAAATGTAGAGATAATACTGACATTATCTGTTTCTCGATATTAAAATTTTCAATTGATTTACAAAAATAGCATTTAATGCCTATGTTCCTTGTTACAGAATAACCTATGCTTGTTTTCATTAGAAATACGTACCATTCAAAAACCTGGAACACAAATGGATGAAAAATACATGTGAATCGACAGTCATACTCCATGTGTCAGTTCCAGTGCCAGGAGCAGCATATCATATACATACGTATTGCATTATAGAACCTGGTAGGGACGACACAGACCTTCGTCTATACACTTTGGATATTCTTTAGCTTTGAAACCCCATGTCACAAGAATATTTCCATATCATTAAGCTTATATTCATTTGATTATGCATTTAGATTTCCTTGTTTGGTGGGAAATCGCCATCAGGCTTTAGACTTTCAGGATATCGAAACCTTCTAATATGTTAGTGGGTTCCTCCTACTGCACGATAGTAGGTGATACGGTTCTCGGCAATTGTGGTAAGATTGATGATGGCAATTTCATCTTATTCCTCAATAAATTACACCACTTTGTAATCCGTACTACACGATTAATGTAGTTGTTTTCCTTTTTGAATAAATTGAGAGTTTGGGTTTAAACTTTTATTTTATATATTTTTTTTTTTTGCAAACAAACTTTATATTGTAGGAAGGTCTTGTTGTTAAGGTAAAACAATAGTAAATCAAATCGATACAAACTATTTCGTTTAAATATAATTAGTTTTCAAACAATTCACAAAGTGTTTCGATCTCATCGTACGTCTACTTTTCCACTGTTCGATGAAGGTTATAACTTGAACATTTCGTGACTCTCTTTCCATACGATGAAGGTTATCAACTGAACATTTCATGGTTCTCTTTCCATCTGATGTTGGCTATTACCTAAACATTTCGTGTCTGTCTATTCACTCCATAAAGGTTAGCATCTGAACGTTTCGTGGCTCTCTTTTCATTCAATAAAGGTTAGAAACTGAACGTTTCGTGGCTCTCTTTTCATCCAATAAAAGTTAGGACCTAAGTATTTTGTGGCTCTCTTTTCATCCGAAGAAGGGCATGACTGGTACATTTTGTGACTTTGTATTCACTTGCACGAATTAAACATTCACCACAACTGACGAAAAATTTGTTAAATCCGGAAACTGATTAATTTTTTCTTCATTTCTAAACATGTACTCAACTGTTTTTACTAAATATCAAAATACAGAATTAAATTCCTTCTGACTATTGACGTTGATTATATTCTGAAATACTAGTGAAGAAAACAAGGAAGAAAATATGTACGATATTTTGCTTTAACATTTGTCAAGCCATTCAACGAGTCAACCATGCCACTTTACAAGCTTATGAAAGTTTGTTTGTTTGTTTCAAGTTAAGCACAAAGCTACACAATGGACTATCTGTGCTCTGTCCACCACTGGTATCGAAACCCGGTTTCTAATGTTGTAAGTCCGCAGACATACCGGTGCTTCACTGGGGGGCAGCTTATGAAGGAAATGCCTATCAGGTTGTCCAATTATATGCACTTTCTGGTTCTTGGATTGATAAATTTTAAGTTATGCAATTGTTTGTTATTCTTAGGATGTCTAAATGTTAATAACTGCTTGCAAAACTGATAGTATTTGTTGAAGCCTAACAACTAGTAATTGTTAGGTTTGCCAGTTAATGGTTTTCAGTGCTTAGTTTATTCAATATCTTAGTTTTCTTTTTGCTCTCATATTCGCTCCCTCCAGTCCGGCCTAATTACAAAAGTTAAAGCAACACTTCTCTGTGAAAGAGTACCAATAATTATGGGAGTTAAGTTTATATTTTATTTAAATTAAAATTATAAATAATACCTTTATAGTAATTGGTTGATATTTGGTAATTTAAAGTGATAGGCGCTTATTTTGTTACGTAGTATGGTAGGATGCTGACTTAATCTTGGTATCTCTAGATATCCTCTTTCACAACGCTATTCAAAGGTACTGTTGTCCTTACTAATATTAATGTTTAATTACCTGGAATATAAACTTAGTCATGGTATCTCTAGATGGAAAGTTAGCATCTTTCACTACAATATTTTATTTGTAGATGTATTGTCATCCTTACGAATATCATTGTTTTGTCACATAGGGTACAGGCCTAGTCTTAGTATTTCTAGATAGGAAGTTTGCATCTTTCCCAACAATATTCGGATTGTTTGGTTTGGTTTGAATTTCGCGCAAAGCTACTCAAGAGGCTATTTGCGCTAGCCGTCCCTAAATTAGCAGTGATAGATCAGAGGGAAGGTAGCTAGTCATTACTACCAACCTCCAACTCTTGGGCTACTATTTTACCAACGAATAGTGGGATTGGCTGTCCCATTATAATGAGCCCACGGTTGAAAGGACGAGCATGTTCGGTACGAGAATTCGAACCCGCGACCCGCGGATTGCGAGTCAAGCGCCCTCTAGGACATTAATACTCAGATGTATTATCGTCCTTATGAAAATTATCGTTCTGTCACCTGGGGTAGAAACATTTTCTTGGTGTCTTTAGATTGATAATTGAAACTTTTCTTAGCATGCTCAAGTATTATGTCATCCTTACAAGTATCACTATATTCACGCGAGACATTGGTTTAGTCGTGATATCTCAAGTTAAGACCAAATATGTTCACAGTAATGCTCAGGTATATGATATATCGTTTGCCTTAAGGGTATAAGCATTTCGTATCATGGTATCTCTAATTAGAAATGATTACGAACAATATTCAGGTGTATCGTCATCCTTAAGGGTATTAGCATTTCATTATGTGAGATACAGAAGTAATCGCGGCATCTCCAGGTAGGACAAGTTAAAATACTTCACAACAGTACTGAAGTATTTCATCCTTCATAAGAGCAGTAGTATGTCGTCATGTGATACTTGTTTAAGTATATGAAAAGTTAAAATATTTCATATCAATGCTGAGGTATATCGTCATCTTTAAGGGCATTAGCATTTCGTCACATGAGGTAGAGACATATTAATATTATATCTCTCTAGTAAGGGAGATAAAATGTTTCACAACAATACTCAAATATACCTTCAACCTAGAAGATGCTGGTATTATGTAAGCTGGAATACATAATTAGTCATCAAAATATTCAAGTTTATCGTTATCATTAAGAATATCCGTATTTTGTCACGCTGGGCTGATCCAGTCATCGTATCTCTAGTTAGGGCCAAAGAAAACATATCACAACAATACCCAAGTTTATCTTCATCCTTGAGAGATTAGTATTCTGTCACACTGGGCTGGTCTAGTCATCGTATTCTTAGTTAGTGCCAGAAGAAATGTATCCCAACAATATTCAGGTTTATCGTTATCCTTGAAAGTATCTGTATTTTGTCACGCTGAGCTGGTCTAGCCATCGTATCTCTAGTTAGGACCAAAAGAAACGAATAGCAACAATTCCCTGGTTTATTGTCATCCTTAAGAGTATGAGTGTTTTGTCACGTTGGACTAGTCTAGTCATTGTATCTCTAATTAGGGCCGGAAGAAATGCATCACAACAACACTCAGATCTATCTTCATCCTTGAGAGTATTAGTATTTTGTGACGTTGGGCTGGTTGGTTGGTGGGAGGTTAATGGTGTAAAGTTACGAGGCTACCCGCACCAAACAACTGCAAGTAATTATGATTAAAAAGAATAAAAGTAGAAGCAAAATAAGGCGAGAAGCAAAACAATAAACGAAACCAAAAGAGGACATTTTCTAGAAACGTTGTTAAAAATTAAATAGACTTAAAAAGCTAATAGCTTGTAAAATGCTTGTAATATGATCAATCTGGACAGTGTCACCATCGTCAATAGCACTGTCAAATATAAGGGATAAATCCCAAGATAAAACATGTCTAAAATAGTGCTGCCGTTGCCAGTCGTGGCGACGCTACGAAAAAAATGTAGGTAGTTGCAGCTTGAATGTCACAAAGGCCACACATTGTTGGATCTGTCTCCTGTAGAAGAAAATGGTGAGTCACGAAAGTGGGGCCTATGCGTAGCCTATACTAGACAACTTCTTCCCTCTGATCCTTACGAAAACTAAACAGCTAAGTAACAACAGTAGGCTTTATCTGGAAAAGCTCATTATAAAGTTGCTTACTCCAAATCGACTGCCAACTGTTGTGAAGCCGTACCTTGATGATAGGTCTATGCTTCATATAAGGGACGGGCAGAGCTGTGACAGTACCAGAATAGGTGGATTTTGCTGCAGTATCAGCATGTTCATTCCCACGAATATTGACATGGCCAGGAATTCAAAACTTAATAGAAATAGGTGACAAATAGAAGATGAATAGTTATTTCAGAATATCGAAAAGAACCAGGTGAGAACTGACATCAAATGGTTTCAGGCAATTAAGAGCTAAGAGAGAGTAAATATAGTACAGCTAGTGTAAATCTTAGCTTTTATGTGATCCAGGGCCAGTGAAATTTTATACAACTTGGCAGTGAACACAGAAACTGTAGAGGGATCCTATAAGCAACAACATAACAACAGCAAACCAAGCCATAGCCCAAAGAGGTACCTGATATCGAACCATCCATAAAAACGGAAACAGAAGAATGGATCGAAAGATATTCAGCACAAAGAAGATGGTACTTCCAACCAATAGTATCCATCCTCCTCAGAAAGGTCACAAGCGAATATGGGAAAAGTCGTGCCAGGATGGGCTGATCATTGGACTCAGCAACATCATCCAATGTTAGGCCCAATTTAGTGAACTGTGCCTGGATACGAAGGCCGAATGGAAGAATGACAGACTGCCAATTAAAAAAAACACAACCCATTGAGGCATGAAGACACAACACCATATGGGATTCAGTGTACAAACGCTGGAATGATGAAATGTGGAAAGCCCCTGTGCAGAGTCAAAGCCTTTGATGATACACAGGGTCACACAACTTCAAGACAGAGTCCCTGGTTGAACTGTAGACCATAGACAGATAGTCTAGCTTTTATCAAATGAGGTCACAATAGATCTTCAGCATGAAATATCTATCCACTCCCTAAGAAGTGAGAGAGAGGATGTGCAGGATGCTTAGTGCCCCAATAAGATGCTTAATGTTTCGAAAAAGTATTAGCTTAGGGTCAAAGAGAAGGCTTAAGAACTTTATCTTGGTCACCACGGGTAGAACAGCACAACGCAGGTGGAGCTCTGGATTAGGGTGCATACCCTGCTAGTGACAAACATGCATACAGACACTTTTAGTTAGGTGAAGTTGAAACTCTTTGATGTGGTCCACCCCAATAAGCGAGTGAAGGCAGTCTGAAGCTGATATTCTATAAACTTCATATTCGACGACTGACAGAAAATGTGAAAGTCGTCGACATAGAGGCTGTTTACAACAGTAGGAGGAAATTGTTCAGTGATGGCATTGATCATATTATTGAAGGACTCCAAGTTCCTGTGTGAAGGATTGGGACAATACCAAGCCCACACGGACTTGGAAATGCCTATCACGTAAAAAGTTACAAATAAAAATGGGTGATTGGTCATTTAACCCATAGGAATGGAGGTTTTGTAAAACGCCAAACCTCCATGTAGTGTCGTAAGCCTTTTCAAGATCAAAGAAGGTCAATACAAGATACCTCTCTCGAGGAAGGCTTTCCTGATTGAGGTTTCAAGACAAATCAGGTGATCCATGTTGAAATTCTGACTACGAAAACCACGTTGCATGGGCGAGAGGAGTTTGTTTGATTGAAAGAACCAAACAAGACAAGCATTGACTATCCTCTCCAAAACCTTACAGAGACAGCTAGTCGAAGCAATAGGACGATAATTAAAAGGAATCGTGGGATCCTCTCAAGGCTTAGAAAAAAAGGTTGACAATAGCCTAATGCTATACATGTGGAAAACATGCTCCTGTCAGATCTGGTTCAAACAACCAAAAAGGGAGCAAGAGAGGCAGGAGATAGATGTGCAATGGCTCTCGAGTCGGATAGCATCAACCTTGGCCAATATACCTCAGTGTGATGGGAAAATGACCACTGCCCTGTGAGTCAGTTCACCTTTCAGAAAAAAACGAGGAAAAGGAAAGGGAAACAAATGAGCATATATGCGTGAAAATATGTATATGAAATATTACTGAAGAGAACGAGGTCGTGATCTGATGGCATATGCTCCACAGAACGACATCTCCAATTAATATCAGCATTACCCTAGAGGGGATTGTGTCCATTAAAGTCTCCTAAGATGAAGAAGGGAGATGGCAACTGTTCAGTAAGGTCCTTAAGATATGCTTGATCATAAACTTTTCCTGGTGACAGTTAGAGAAAACAAATTGTGATGTCCAAACCCATGGAGACACGGATGGCAACAGCCTCCAGTGGTATAGTGAGTGGCACAGACATTGTGGATGCAAGCTGGTCAACCAACAGTGTCACACCCCCAAGAACTCGTCCACCACACAACCGATCACTCCTGTACAGGGAAAATCGCCGAAAGTTGACAGCATTGGCAGGTCTGAGGAACTTTTCCTGTAAGGAGAGACACACAGGACGATAGGAGTGCATCCTACTCTGGGTAGATTGGGCACGTCTTTGTCAGACAAAGAAGACTCCAGTGATTAATTGCATGATAAAAGAATAGTTATTCACCTCAGGGCCAATGGAGAGTAGCTTGAGCATTAACTGGATGCTACAGATGAGACAGAGGCAGGAGTAGACGTGGACTTGTCAACCATTGTATCCATGAAGGGCAAAAGACTCCCTGCATGATGAGAGAAAGACTCTGTTGGAAGACTGGAGAGATTTGTCTGCCTCCCCCCACCATAGCAATGGAATGGAGTGCAGCAGCACATGTCCAAGATAGAACAGGGGACAACAAATTCTGTGCCTCTGCATAAAAAATGTTATTAACAGTCTCAAAATACTGTACCACTTTCTCCTCCACCCATTTATGGCAAGAATAATTTATGAGGTGTGAGAATCATTACAATTAATCCAATGTGGGTCCAATTAACACTCATATGTGTTGTCGTCTTTGTCATAACAACGAGCACGTGTCAAAGAGCCACGACAAGATGTCTTAGAGTGTTTAAACCTCTGACATTGGAAATATCTGAGAGGATTAGGAATATAGGGCCGTACCTTAAAGTTAAGATAACCTGCCTTGATAGTGTCAGGCGGAGGGGCAATGTATATGTCAAAATCATAACATGTGCAGGCCACTTTATTCTATATTTTCGAGAGATGATATGCTGAATAGCCAAAACACCTTGGTTGGAGAAACCAGCAAAAATATCCCACTCAGGGATATTAAGTGAGTCCCTTTTTAAGAGCACCCCTCTTAAGGAATTTGTAGGAGCATGGAGAGTAACCTGGGCTTTGATTTCATGAGAAGTTTGCTATATGAGATTGAGATGTTTCAACCAAATGACCCAAAATTGTAACTTATTGACCGACTTAGTATAGCTGGCAATCCCCTCTAATTCCTCCTGGATGAAAAAGGGAGTTATTTGCCATAAAGCTTTGTCAGATAAAGAATGTAGACTAAGAAAATGAGGTAACTGTGGGTTGGAGTTTTTCAATCGTGGTCGCCTTCCAATAATTGAGTTTTGGTGTATTTTATTACGTTTATCACTCTTTAGATTATAAATGGATAAAAGAATAATATTCAGTACCCACTGACCCCACCACTATGAAATCCAATAAGCGGATGTGCTACACAGCCAAACTAGGAAAGTGCAGCTACACCAGGTTTTATAGACACTATACACAAACACTAGTATCAGACTTAATGTCCACACCAACCGTTTAGAACGTCCAACACTGGCAGTCAGTTGACCCTAGCCCTACAGGACCAGCTGAATGACCCTGGAGAACCATCCGTCTACAGACATTCAAGGCCAGTGTGGTGTCTTGCAGTACCATGACACCAGTTAACCACCAGGATCCTCTCCTCCCCTTCACGGGCCTTCACACATGATAGACACAAGGATGGATGGTTGGATCCCAGAGGAAGTAAACTGTACAGACATAGCCTTCCATGGGAGGTGTCTTCACTACGTACAGGAATCCATATCGAGGGCCGTTGAGCTGGCCTAGTCATCGTATCTCTAGTTAGGGCCAGCATAAAAGTATCACAACAATACTCAGGTTTATCATCATCCTTGAGAGTATGAGTGTTCTGTCATGGGGTATTCAGTTATGGTATTTCTAAGTAGGAACAGTTCAAGAATATCTAAATATACAAAGCATAGTTATCAATCTGTTTGGTGGCTTGACATCATAAGTTATGAGGAACTGGATAAACCAACTTTGTTGAAATTTTATAGAGGAACTTAGTTGGACCTCCCAAAGATCGAGTTTATATGGATGAATAAGCAATTAAACAAAGAGTTTGATTTTGTTGGTCATTTCAACTTTTACTACGAGG